>NC_088679.1:16060606-16363636 GCF_950023065.1 Planococcus citri | reverse complement strand
CAACATTTTGTAAAGTCTGTTCATCGAGTAAACGTACCACTATATGGGCAGATTTATCAGCGATCGGCGATAGCTTGGGCAAATTTAACAACCATTGGCGATATTTTCCCCAAGCGGGCAGTAGTCATCCCTGCGGTTGCTCTCGCAGGTGACGTATCCCTTGACCACTTCCTCGTTAAGTTTGATTAATTCGAAGCACCTAAAATACAAATATAATTTACGATGAACGCGGTGAAGTTGAAATGAAAAAAAAAACAACCATGGTGACGATGAAGAGAAAGTGCCAAAGAATATACGTTGTTTTATATGGTGCATTGTCTCATCTTTTACGGTGTTGGGTCGACTCGATATACTGTACCTACGTATATATTGTCTGCAGTATTAAATATTATAGTATTTGGGTCACCAGACCCGTATGATTGATATTGTGCGGTAACTAATTCGCTAATTCGTTCTTTGTACGAGTATGGTGGAAAAAAATAAACCTAAAAATTACCTACTCATAATATGTGTGAACCTACTGACCAACGACGATCCGAGTAAAAAAAAATCAGGTGTTCGAATAATTAATGACGGGTGAAAAAAAAATAAAAATTGAAAAAAATTAAGCGATCGTGGGTGTAAGAGATGAAGATAATTAATACTTTGTCATTATGACTTCAAAAAAGAAATATACGAGAGTTCATTTTGGGAAAAAAGTACCCACCAATTTGTTTTCTCAATGTGGAAGTGCCGGATGTACGAGTGCTTGCATATATTTTCCTTCTGTAGCACCATATCGCCATTTCTTTTCATTTCGATTTCCTTCATTAATACTTATGCATACTACCTACCTATAGGTATCAATGGGAGAAGATAAAAACAAAAGTATTATTTTCTCTTTCAAATGGTACGTTCACTTTAATACCATAGGTAGTTCAATAGGCTAAAAGTTTGAATGTGTCGCATGCTGTTAGCAACAAAACCCACCAACTGGTTTGAGTGGGATTAACAATAATGTCGTCATGAAGAAATATACGATACCAGTACCTAGTTCGTTTTCATTTTATTTTTTTACGATTCGCGGTAACATTTAGGAACAAATGTGGAACTTTCAAACGAACTGGGATTTATCAGCAACCTCGTGAAGTGTGCCCCAGGGATTTGGATGGAAAGTGGGCTCAGTGATAGCCTTTGGTTCAAGTACGAGGGGCCTTATAGAAACTACGGTTCCCTATTTTTTTTCTCAATGATGAAACAAGATGAAGTGAAAAATTAATAATTACCTTATATATTTTCAGAAACTACTTACATTCTTTCAGCTATTTTTTGACATAATTACTTATGCAATTAATACATTTAGTCACATCTTGGCATAAGTTTTAAAATACCTCCTCCTCAAAATTGGCGTCCAATCCATCTTTGCTCGTTTGTTGAATAACTGTGGATAACATGTCATAATCATCAGTAAATCACCCTCTAGATCAGATATAGTGAATCTGAGGTTCTTTCTGATCATTATAGCACAAGTGCATCTGCCAGCCCAAAGAGGTGACCTCTCAGCAGCACCTACATGTCTTTCAACTTAGTGGCCCTTTCACCAACCACAGACCACCACTTACATACAATATGTTGAACACTTGTAACCTTACATCCATACTTCTGGCTCAACTATGAATGAATTTCAGTTGGGAGTTTACTTTACTGTCAAATTTCAAAAATTTGATGATGCCACAAGACACGTCTTCAGAGGGTTTTTTCAAAGTACTGATGGGTAAACATGCACTGCACAAGTTGCTGAAAGGCTAGAAATGTGATACTAGTCTTAAATGAAGCATAAATGATGTTTCTTTATCCCCAGAGGGTGGTCCCCCTCTGTTACCTTTCTTTTAGTTGAGCGTTCAAGTCCAATAGGAAGCGCTACAGTGCAAAAAGAACGGTTTACACAAGGTGTGATCTCCAGGGTTGGTTCTCTACGCGTAGACTATCTTTGTCTACATAGTCTACGTTTGTCGCGTAATCTATGTAAACTTCATGTAAAGTAGACTTCCTGTAGACTATATGTAATGTATGTCAACTTTGAAGTTGTGTGTTCCCAAATAATCTCCCTTCTTGCTAAAAATTGTCATTTTTTTTGCAAAAATTACCGTCACTTTTCAGCTGAAAAATTGAAGGAAAAAAAACCTGTATTTTCAACAAAGATTGTGAAAAAGTTCAATTTTCTTACCAATAATTGACAATATCTACTTCTGCAAAAATTATCAGTTCTGCTTTTTTCAAGGTTTTTCGCTTTCAAAAGTTGTCAAAAATAAATTAGGTACCTACTTTAAAAATTGATGAAAATTCTTGTTTTTTGAGCAAAATTGCTAAAAAATTTCATTTTTTGCAAGAAATTTGAAAAGCCTTACTTTTTTCTACAAATTGTTCAAAAGTTTCATTTTTTTACCCAAGAAATGCAAAAAATCTCGTTTTTTAATTCTGCTAAAAATTGTCAAAAATTGAAAAGTATTGCTGTTTGCCAAGGAGGTATGTTTTTTACGTGGATTCTCAAAAATCTAGTTTTTGGACATTTTTTGAATCTTGTTTTTGAACACTTATTGGATTTTAACTATAAATTTTCAAAATTTTCTGCCAAAATCCATGTAAAAAATGCCTTATTCTAAAACAGAAAACAGTTTTACTTTGTAGTGTACATAGTTTACATAATCTACAATGTCTACATGTAAACTATCGTTGTCTACAGTAACGTTGTTTACACGTAGACAAAGCGTGTAAAGTAGACTATATAGTCTACTTGCCAACCCTGGTGATCTCAGAGTTAGAGATACAAGTTTTTGCAACTAAGGCGATGATATCACACACATGCGTGAATTTGGACTTTTTCAAAAAATTGCATGCTATTCAGCCAGTGAATAGCATGCTTAAAAGTAAACTAAAAAGTAAAAGCTCGTTATAACGCTCTTCAAGGGACCGGAGAAAAAGAGGGTTATAAGCCGAAGCACCTTATAACCGAAAGTCTCGTTTTAACGCTGATTAGCGTTATACCGCGAATTCTCATTTTAAAACAAAAAAAACGTAATAAAAGGAAGTTCAAACGTAAATTTTATTTCAGATTTTGAACAACCAGCTGTATTATGTACTACTCGTATAAGGGAAAAAAATCTGAAAGGGAACTATTAAAGTTTGATGTCAAAAAATCTATCTTTTTTTGGCCAAAATCAAAAATAATTCCAACTGTTGGAAGTTGAAAAAAAGTTTTTTTGGCAAAATGTTTCCCAAAAAGTTTTCAAACATTTTTTTCTAAATCAAAACTGTAAAAATTAAAAAAAATTGTTGTTGCGGCCAACATTTTCTGAAAATTTTGCTTTTTTGTCACAAAAAAGTGGTTTTTTGTTGTAAAAATTCTTAAAAAATCTGATTTTTCCTGAATTTTAGAGCATTAAAACGCGATTTATAATCACTCATGAGCGTTATATCGCGATTAATTTTACATTGGTTTAAATGGGGTTGTCTAGGGACCAGAGGAAATCAGCGTTATAATGAAATCAGCGTTATAACTGAAAACGTTATAACAAGCTTTTACTGTATGTACAAAAAGTGCGGAAATTTTAGCAGAAAAATTGCTCATAACTCACAGACAGTACTATCTATCTACTGATTAATTATGAATTTTAAGACATTCCAATAAATAATTTTTTTTAATTTAAAAAAAAAATTAAAAAATTCCTGGCATGTGCAGGGATCAATCCATGGTTCCTGCATTGTGCAGCTGCTTAACTCACTCTGCCACCTTGCAGCTTATTAGACTAGAGGTTATTTTTTCATAAATGTTATCAATTTTTAGACTTAGAAAAATTTTTACTCACTGGTGCATTTTAGAAAATACTTGATTGCTAGATTGCTTCTGTTTAGCATGCGAAAATGCACATTTTTAACGCAATAATGCACGCTTTTACACCAGTCCAAAATCAGGCATTGTTGAGAGTACAATCTTACGGGATTAATCATAAATTAGTACTAGTTTTCAGGAGAAAATTTTATGAGGGGGGGATCACAGTCCATAGACCTGATCCCTAATACAAGTACATAGTTCTAACAATAATCCAAAGGCTTGCTTCTCCAAAGCCTCCAAGGGCCATGAGGGAGCAGCAGCTGGATTACTTTGGTGTTGTTGCTGTGTAGGTGCTTCTCATGGGCACCCGCATAACATTTGCATAGTACTTCATCCACATAGGGAATTTCCAAATCTGTATGGATAACGTCGTTAGCGAGAATCTGCATGCATTCACAATCATTCTCAGTATAACATGTTGCCTTCTCTGTATCACCTAGCGATTAGACCTGGTCTGATAATCTGTTTGTAGACCAGGATTTTGCTGCTCAGGTCCAGTTCCAAGTGCCTTCCAATTAGCCAATATAGTTGCCACACCTTTTTCTTCATCTGGAGACTTTCCATGATAATCTGGAGTCCAAGTGCATTTCCAGGTACTCGTATTTAGCTGAGTCAGCCTGTGGTATTGGCTAGCCTGCAAGATAAACCCTCATAGAGATGTTGTCATGACAAAGAGTAAAGAGCACGTGCCTCGACTTTTGATGATTCAGGGCAATCCTTGACTTTCTTGTCCAATTGTAAACAATAAAAAAATAGGAACGACAATTTTACCAGGATTGTTAAGCGGTTTTCAACCTTTAATTGTAACCGCAAATTAACCAATAAATTAACCAAAAAAAAATTGAACTGGTTGAAAATTTTTTTAAAAATTGAAAAGTGTGATTATCCATGTCCTTTTATTTCTGATTTTTTTCAATGTGATTTGTAGTTAGGTATTTGAAATTTCAATCAAAAAAATGAAATAAAAAAAAATGTGAATGGACAGTTCAAAAACTTTGAAACTAATTGCATCATACTTATTAATCTATTATAGCTCGATCTTGAATGATATTTTAGTGATACTTGATACAGGTAATAAAGAATTATTGTTTCTTGAAAAGATTGTTTTTTGAACTTGAATGGTAGGTATCATTTTAGAATAATGAAAAATTGTGAAATTTCAAACCCAGAAAAAAGTTTTAAACATTTTCAACTGTTATTGTAACCAATAATAACCAAAATTTCAACCTCAAATGGAAAAATTACCACCAAAAACTGTAACTTTAACCTTAATCATTGACTAAAAAAAAAAAAATGATTTAAAATGTGAAAAAGTAGCTATTAAAAATATGATAGGTAATAAAGATTGAAAAAAAATTATACCTACCTATCTACCTACCCATGGGAAAATAAGTATTTCTTTTCAAAATACTGTAAAAATGAAGGTCAAAGAGCTATGTATTCAAAATCTAAGACCATCCAAACTTGAAAACTTCCTTTTCTAGTATTCGTAAACTAATCCGGAGGAAAATGCAATTTCCTATTCCGAACGAAGAGGCAGGAGGAGCGAATTAAGGTCACCAAAAATCACCGAAAGGTCGTCAAAAAAAAACAACAAACAAATAATATGAAATAATAATGCATAAAATTTGCACCAAAGTATAGCGCAAGAAGACTGAAGAGTTATAGCTGTTTTCATCCTTCACAATTTCTTTTATGATCATGAAAATCACTCTCATTTACATACACAAGCGAGTTGTACTCATTTTGATGTTTGATTAATGATATTCGATGAAGGAAAAATGAGTGCACATTTCATACGCGCGCGTATTTAGCATATTTTTCATAACTCTTTCTGCAAGATTTATACGAGCGCATTAAAATACATCGCAAACATTTTTCTGCAATGTCATCTTCATTCTTTTCAAATCAACGCAATGCGTGAAAAATTCCATACTGAATTTTTTTAAATGAACATGTAATCAACTTCTTGCATCTTGTGTCACTAAAATACTTATAAGAATGGAAAATTGTGCAATTTTTTCAGGATTTTATTCAAAATTTTTCAAAAAATTATACGCGAGTAGGCAATTGGAATAAGTTTTCTATTCACACCCTATCAGTTGATCGATAGTTTGCTATCAGTAAGGTAAACAATAAGAAACATTTACACCTACAATATAACCCACTGTAGTTACGAATGCTACGAGTATAATGTTAAAGCATGCACCTTCTCTTTCATCCGAAAGACCTCCTACAACCTCCGATCACTTTTTAGTTACACGCACAATCAGAACTGCAATACGTAGGTACACAACAGTGACCAGAAATCATGTCCAAGAGAGATAGAGAGAAAGAAAAAAAAAACAAAACAAAACAACACCGACCACCGCCTCGGCCCATCTCATAATCGTCAAGTTCATGAACTCTCATCTTACTTGCACAAAAGGATGGCAGAATGGTTGTACCTAAAGGTAAAATTACTCCTTTTTTTCCAAATGCGGTCATCATGACTGCATGCATTGTGATAGCTATTGCTATTATCATGTAACTAATTCCTATTCACCGTGGACTTGACATTAAAATACTATTGCCATTTTATAGGCGATTCTCATTCGAGCGTATTAGTTCGTTTCTACGCTCAAGTAGCTAATAAAATCCTTTCTTTCTCAATTACGCCAGATTTACGAGTCTATAAATAGGTAGGTAGGTAGTAGGTACTTTTGACTTGGGTGAAATCTTCTTCCCATTATCCTATTCAACAAATATACGAATAAAATGTCGGATTTTTTGTGTAATCGCCTAGTATACCTACGCGGCCCGGGTAATTACCGAAAAAGGTATAACTAATTTGGATGAATTATCGATGCTGCGAAACCGTGTCTATATTTTTCCAAGGGATATCCACAATCGATACCTGTCGTTGAGTTAAACCGACTCAAAAATACGAATGGTTCAGATAAAGACCATGTGGTTCGTTTTTTTTTCGAAATTGAACTTTTCAAGCTTTTAGAACAACTTTTTGAAAATCAAATTTAAGCCGAAATGAAAAAAAATCAAAATTTTACTAAATTGACCTAGAAAGCTGAAATTTGGCATGTACCCTATTTTTGACCTGTCAAATCGATTGCAAACGGTTTAAAACTGTTTTGAGCAATTCTGGAGCCTCCAGCAAATTTTTGAAACTTGAAATTCCCACCAAATTTTATCAAATGAAGTGGTGGACTGGTCTATGATGATAACTGGCGATCGCCAAGGGCCCCTTTAAAACCAAAAATATGCTATTTTCATTCTTTCTAGACACGAATTTTCAAAACTTTCGCCCTCACTTCGCATGGGCATGTTGGCTTTTCTTTTATTTCATAGTTAAAATTTTTAATCCCGCAACATTCAAATTCTAAAATTGTGGAGTCAAGAAATAGGTAGACTCATCATAAAGAAACTTTCATCTCTCAAAATACATACAAATTTTCGAAAGCTTTTACCTCTTGGATCGTTTTTCAACTGACATGGAATGCAAAATAGTCTAAAAGTCTACTTTTCTGCCAAAAATAGCTAAGAATCTCACTTTTTTGGTCAAAATTTCCAAATAGCTTCGTTTCTTGCCAAAAATTGTCCAAAAAAATTCAAGAAACAAGAAGTAAGTATCCATTCTCCTTTTTAAAGATTATTACCTAAAAATCTCGTTTTTTTGCCTAAAAAATCTCAATGACCAAATACGAGTAATTTCTCCCATTTTCCTCGAAGACTGCAAAAAAGTACCATTTTTTTGGCCAATAATTACCAAAAAATTCACGCTTTTCCCCAAAAATAGACTGTCTTGCCTTTTGCTCTAAAATGTTTATTTTTTTCAATAATTGTCCAAAAGTCTTCCCTATTGCCGAAAAGTTCTAGCTTTTTCGCAATCGAAAAGTCTCGATTTTTCGCAATCGAAAAAGTCTCGTTTTTTACCTAAGGTTGCCATAAGTTGCAAAGTAAAAAATCTCACTTTAAAATGTCACTTTTCAAAAAAAAAAAAAAAAAAAATTGTGAAAAAATTTACTCCACTAAATTTGTAAAATAATCCTAGCTTTTTAAAAAAATTTCCAAAAATAGTCGTTTTTTTCAAAAAATCTTGGATTTTTACTTTTAAAAAAAAATTGTCTAAAAGCCTCGCTTATTTTTTGCAAGAAACTGTGAGAAAAACCATTCCTTTTTTTTAAACTGTCAGGGTTTTCCCCAAGAATTTCCTTTTTTGTCAAAAATTGCCAAGACCCTTACTTCGATGCCAAAAAATTGTCAAAAAGTCTCGATTTTTTATCAAAAAGTTTTGAAATATGTATTATAGTTTCAACTTTTTGAAATCGAATACATTTCAATTCTTAATTCCGATTTTTTTTGTGGGTTTTTTCAGTATTTAAATGTTTTGCTCGAATTTTTTTGCTAAAGTGCATTTTTCGATTTTTGTGGAATTTTTGAAAATGAAATTAAGCCAAAAAAATGAGAAAAAAAATCAAAAGTTTATCAAATTGACCTAGAAAGCTGAAATTTGAGATATACCCTATTTTTGACCTGCCAAATCGATTGGAAACGATTTCAAACCGTTTCGAGCAGTTCTGGAGCCTCCAGCAGATTTTTGAAACTTAAAATTTCCACAAAATTTCATCAAATGACTTGAAAATCCAAAATTCACGTTGCACTCCAACTTGAACACGTTGTCAAGTCGAGTTTAAGTCATTATGGAGTCTCCAGTGACTTTTAGAAAATTCATGGAGCCTCCAGTAAATTTTTGAAACTCGAATTTTCCACAAAACTTCATAAAATGCAGTTGGAAAGCCTAAAATTCACTCTGTAAACTAATTTCAATACGCTATGACTATGAAGTCGACTACTAATGAGTTTAAAAGTCGTTTTGGAGCCTCCAGTGGCTTTTTAGATATCACTAAGTTTACAAAATTAATCACACTAACAAGATCTATTCCCACTGGTTTTAGAATTACTCTTCTCATTCATCAAGATTAACATTTCCCGTGATACTTCTCGTTATCTCGTAATTTCCTCGCCGTAATTACCCGCCAACCCGCTCCAATAGGTACATATTACTCTTCCGGTGTGCACCTCGAATCAGCTGATTATGGAATGAAAGCGCCTACACAGCGATATATGTTTACATTCAAAAGAAGAAATTAAAAGGGAATGTTGATAGGAATGATGATGATGAACCCACACTTGGCAGCCACATGGAAACAAGCTCTTTGCTCGCATCATAAAAACAATTAAAAATCGTCTAACGAGAGGAGTGAAGGGAGGAGGGAAATGAAGGACATAATGCATGTTTCACTTGTATAGTATCATTCTTACCTACCTCACCGATGTGGTTTTTTCTTTCGCAAAGTGGAGCATATGGAAATGCAATAATTTTTTTTTTAATGAGTAAACATTAAGTAAACATGTGTACCTACTCGTGTATTGTCATTTTAATGTTCAACGTTCCGTGATCGTGTTTATAAATTTCTTACCAGTTTATATGCAGTGAAAGTGATAACGAAATGTCGAAATCGTGTGTTATCAGCGAGTAAATGATGTCACATTTGCGTTGGTGTAATTATAATAACATTAGGGTATTGTTTTTTTGCTATCTGATTTCGTAGAATATGCGCATTGCAGAGACTTTGTTGTACATACATAAGTACGAAAAATTTCACCAATGTTGAATAACAAGTTAACGGTAGTTGGCCAGAGGAAGTTATTTAAAAACATGGTTAACGAAATACCATTGTAAAAATTTTTTCCATGTTGAAGATGGCTATCTAAATGACTTCGAATATGAACCACTTTAAGCATCATTTAGATGATGAATTGTCCAATAAACAAGTTCAAATTCCTCCACCCCCCCCCCCCTTTGTAAAATTGCAATTGTCGAATGACAACGATGAAAAAGCCAGCAGAAGATGAATACTATATAAAGGTCGTCCAGTAAGTAACGTAGGTATTAAATAAAATACAATGTGAACTTGGCCGTGTAAAATTACAAGTGATAAGAATTTTTCGCCGTATTACAATAATAATAGCTGGTCAAGCGTACCTACCTACGTCTATTATCAAACAGAATGTCTCTATAGTATACCTAATAATTGCCTAACCTAGATACCAAATATCACTGCAGCGAATGATGCTGTAATCATCTCTGTACCTATACGCCTTTGTCATAATATTATTGGTGACAGTGGTGAAAAATATTGCAAATATGCAACCGACTGTGAATAATGATAATATTTTGATATAGAAAAAAATTACCTACCTGTTTTGTAGGTAGTTCCCCATGCAGCTATTCTGGTAAAATTCAAATTGCACGCGTTGGTACGTAATGTATAACAAATCGATGATTAAATTGTCACCTTATAAAGGAGCTTATTTGTTTTACTCTGATACGTCGTGTAATACGAGACAATGCCCGATTGCAATAAGATTAGACTAATTTTACACGTCATTAGAGGCATTGACAATTGACATAGTTTTAGTGTTGGACCTATTTTTATACTTAATTAGGATTATATTGGTGAAGTCGATCTATTTGCGGATTATTCGATAGAAAGAATGAGGAATTGGAGGATGATTTTTTTTTCATCTTTCCTGATATTATTATTATTGGCGTTTATTATTACGTAAGCCATCGTTTTAGCACTTTTTCTTGCATTGAATGTTGCGAACCAGAGCTTGACTAGGATCGATTTGTAGAAAAGAGGTGATAAGTGATTAAAAGAGGATTTGTTTCATTACAATTATTGGTTTTCAAAATTGAAATTAATACCATGGAAAATCTGCATTTTGATACTTACTAATTGTAGGAGTCCTCCTTTGCAATTTTTTTTTTTTAGGTCGAATACTCGTCGAAAACGGACTTAGTGTTTACAAAACCCTGCATTTCGACACATTATTTTTTCGAGAATTTTCAATTTGCTACTTCCTCCCATGGGCCAATTTTGGGGTTTTGGGTTCGAATAGTCATTAAAGATAAAACCAGCAGCGCCTCAAGAAACCTACAATTTTACATTAATGCTGCGTTTTTCAACATTTTTCAGCACAGCACTCCTCCTGTGGAACCTATTTTAAATTTTTTGAGCAAAATTAACCTCTGAATTCGTCCCAGTAAAGTTATTCATGCGAATCACTGTGACAATGCAGCTCCCCTTTATAAACCGTCGTGAAAAATTCATCATCATAAAAATGTTATTTTTTAATGTTCTATACAAGTTTTGTTTGAATATTTTTTAAAAAATCAAAATGTGATCTCATTGATCGCTTGAAAGGAGGGACGATACTGGGGTAGGTATATCCTCATTCAGAAGTATGTATTCTTGTCGTATACCTACTCTCACTGCCTAAAGTTGTTGGATTTCAAATTTCTTATTTTTCAATTATCCTCCTTAATGCAAAAAAAAAAAAAAATGATGCTAGGAGCCTCAAAAGTTTGAAAACATGAAAAGATGCAATGAAAAAATTGTCATTAGAATTCTTCATTCTTGTGGCAGAATAATTCTTGTAAATACCAAATCTTTTCAAGAAAAAAGTTATTTCCACCCCTCCTCCACTTTATGGTAGGTACCTAATGTTTTCTCATAAAGAGCTACATAATGCTAAAATTTAAAAAAAATCCAACATTTTTTATGTCGTTTAAAAATTGTTCTAAATAAAAATTTCCTTTAAAAACTTGTTTTATCTTTCATGAGTTTTAGCTTCCTCTTTGGAGTCACCAAAGTTTTAAAAAATGGAAAACAAGAAAATAATATGTATGTAGGTATAGGTACCTAGATACCTAAATGGGGGACAAATATTTTTCAAAAATTCCTATTCGAAGAGGACGTGGTTTTTAGAAAGAGCGTGGTGTGAAATACCTATCACCAAAATTTCGACATCCCAAATTAATTTTTCGGTTTTTTATGAATTTTTGAAAATACAAAATTGACCATTTTTGAAGATATATGTTTTTTTTTCGTTTCAAAATTCATCTTTATTCTTCAGTCATTCAGTAAATAGGTACCTATCTTAAAATTAATATATCTACTTCCTAAAACCGAATTTTACCATTTCTGGCCATTTTGGAGCCTCCAGCGCAATTTTCGGTTTCTCCAGAATTTTTGAATTTCTTCAGAAGGCTTTAAAATCACTGTAAGCAGCTAGAAATTGACTTTTGACTCATTTTTGACCTATTTAATGAGCGTATTCATACTTTGGAAAATTTTCAGACGGACAACTCGAGAGTTTTTTTTCTATTTTTTGATTTTTTTTCTTCTTACACAAAGAAACCTATTGAACTCACGCTCTTCGATTTGAACGAAACCAGGTTTGATCGAAAGAGCGTGTCTAACTCCCGCAA
This sequence comes from Planococcus citri, assembly GCF_950023065.1. NCBI lineage: Eukaryota > Metazoa > Arthropoda > Insecta > Hemiptera > Pseudococcidae > Planococcus > Planococcus citri. The sequence continues at coordinate 16,351,430 of NC_088679.1, read as the reverse complement.
CTAAAACTTCAGACACTATTAAGTTCATTGTTGGATTTTCGGAGAATTTTTGAAAAATTCAAAAAAGCTGTTTTAAGGGCGATTTTTAAACGTTTTCATGAAATATACATTTTTTTGAGCAAGGACTGCTTGAGAATGAGTCACAACTCTCACGCCTTCTGGGGAAATTCAAAAATTCTGCGAAGAAATCGAATCGCACTGGAGGCTCCAGAATGGCCGGAAATAGGTAAATTCGGTTCGGAAAAGCTGATTTTCATCGTTTCTACCGAATAATTATGTTTTTTCCTCTTTTCGTCAACACGTTCGCAAATGACGATAATTTTTCATTTTTTTCCCAAAAAGTTGCCGGAAAAAAATTTGGATTTTATTTGAGCCAGAACAAAAAATTTTTGAAAATAAGTGCCTAAATCGATCAAAAAGATCACAAAGATGGTAAAAATGCGAGTTGATAGGTGCCAAATTTCATTTTCATTCTACTTAAGTTTTTTTTTTTCAAAAACTGGACATTACGAAAATCCGCTAGAGGCTCCAGAACAGTTTGAAACTATCACCAATACACTTTGAGAAGCCGAAAATGGAGTACTTACATACTAAATTACTGTCTTTTATGTAAATTTGATCAAATTTTAATTTTTTAATGAAAAAATTAACCCAATTTGTAAATTTTTAAAATTCGCCAAAACCTGAAAAAGGAATTTCAGCCTCTGAAATTATTATTGGTGGTATATTTTTAGGGTCCTTTATCGATCTCTCTTTATCCTTTCTAGTTAGGTGAGGGAGGATGGGTGTAGTTTTCTTAAAAAGTGGCTATTTAGAGGAATTATGGCACAAAAATATTATTTTTTTAATTTTTCGACGATTTTGTGTTGTCTTTGGATTAATATTTTTCAACTGTAAAGGCTCCTGGCAAGACTTATTTTCAGTGGGGGTAGGAGGGGTGGGGGATATCTGCAACTTTCAGGTATTTTTTCGTGAAAATCAATTCATCTTTTTTTTGGGGTTACAATAGAAAAATTGTAAAAAAATTTCACAGATTAAATTTGGGATATTTTTTTTTTGAATTTATTTGTGGGTATCTAGAAAAATTGTAAAAAATTCCCATCAATTGGCCCCACTCCACCCCACCCCACCCCAAAATATTATAGAAATTTCAACTTTTTTATCTGCATTCTGATCAATTATTTTTTGTACAGGAACGATGAACAAGTTTTTTCAGCTCTAAAATTTTTCTAAGACTTTTCAAAATTTTAGCCGAGGACCGATTCGCCTTTATGACCTGGGATATGCTATATTTTCACATTCTGCAGTCACGATCGAGTATATATTTTTGAAATACTTCGTATATTTTCAAATACCCAATCCTATACCTACTTTTACTTCAACAACCAACTATCTAAATCTTTTAAACCCCGATTTTATTTTCAAATAAACGTCATAGAGTACAATTCCACCTATCACACCTCACTCTTCTCATACACACTTCGACCGATCCATCCATCAGGAGTAGGTGGAATTTTTTTTTTAGCAGATACCATGACTTACACGAGAGGTATCACTAGAGCATGAAAATCATTACCACTATAATCCGTTTATTTTATCTGTTTACTTTACTTAAAACGGTAATATTTTTTTTCTCGAGTCGATCTTGGTCTTGAACCGAAATATAATTCTAGGCGGCACGTTGCCTTTTTTTTCATCAAACGTGACTATTGATTTTAATTTAATAAATTTACGTCCAGATAAAAATTTACAGCAATTGTGAGATGATGAACTCGCTGCTGGCGATGTTCGCGAGAATAAACGCAGGCTGTAGGAATTCAATATGTATTGAGTAACAAGATACCGTAGTACCTATTGGAAGGAAAATGCCTGCAGTGTATGCCTAATACGTACAACTCGAAATGGAAATGTAATGAAGGTATACGTCTCGCCTTCGATGTTAGAAAAGTCGAAGACCGGTTCGTTGGAACGCAGGTGGAAATGGCCTGAACTTTAATAAGCCTGTCATGCGTTCAAATTTTCCATATGTATGTTTTAATGCACCGTAAACGCGTGTAACAAAATCTATCAACAATTCAAGGCCTGCTAACAAATTTAGGTTACTCATAGTTCCACACGAGTATCACTATAAAGCACACCTTGTATGATGTATGTAGTATACCTTCCTACCTACTTAGACACGATAAGATATCTGCTCTCGCAGCTTAGATACATGTGTGGGTCTTGGGAATAGATGTTCCTTTGACCGGATTCGCCATTCGACAATAATAATACTCTAAAATTTAATTCATGCGCCTTTGTCAATCACACGACATTCTTCTCGAGCCAGATTCCATTTCATTTCGCAACATGATTAAGCATCGCGATCGCGTACCTGTAAACCTATGCGAAAAGGTCAACTTTCTCGTACCTCAGCTCCCAACACGCAAAAAAAAAAGAAGGAATTCGTCTCGTAAAAATATTATTTCAATCTCGTCATCACGCCGCAGAATTAAAAAAAGGGTAAAGAACTTGCAGCAGTAATTATTATTTTATGGTCGGGAAGTATGTTTTTCATAAAGTAGTTGGTCTGCTTCTTTCTCTATCTCTTTCTGGCTCATGATACACTGCAAGTCTGCAAAGCCATCCAAGTCACAACAATCATCCACTCCATAAAACTCGCTGATTTATCGTCAACGTTTTTTTCTCTTAGTTATTTATTTATTTCTTCTTGTTTTTTTTTTTTTTTTTTTTTTTTTTTCAATAAACGGAGATGACATCAGTTACGCTTAATTTAAGGACGATGCACCGATCGTCTTCGTCGTGTAACAAATGTGTACGTAATTGCTATTTCCCATTATGACGACGAGTCTGCAGCGTATGATTCGGTTGATTTTCTGGGAGCTGGTGTCGATTTACTTACAAGAGAAACGAGAAGGGTGCTGAAGAAAGTGATTCAATTTACGAAAAATTTTCAGCATAGAAGTCATAAGTATATATTTATGAAATTTCATGGTCTATTGATATCGCACGCTGTTGTCAATTTTTAAAACAGTAATGTTCTTTTCTCTATTTTCCCTCCTTCTGGACACTTTTCCGGACAGAAGAGATAAATTATGAAATAATTGCGAGGAAAATGTATTTTTTTTAAAAATTTGATTCGAAAAAATGTTCATGAGCGATGAAAGGACAATTCTTCAACTCGGATCGAGCTGAAATTTGGCTCATAAAAAGAGCATGTCATTCAGACCTCAGAACCAAATTTTCAGCTGCTGGAGTCGATTTTTCGATTTTTGGCGAATTTTTGAAAATGGCGAAAATAGCCTTTTGGTACACTAATTTTCTACGATGAGATTCCCATCCATTTAAGTCGCTTGTAGAAGACTAACAGTGGTATCGAATTTAAAAATTTAAGGGCAATTGTGGTTCAAAAACTCAAATGGCATCTTTTTAGGAGGGAGGAGGAGGTGGGGTGACCGGATTTATGCTCAGGTAAAATGGCCAAATATGGCTTAAGAATACTTTTTTTTCCTTCCAAAATTACTCCATTTTGAGTATTCTAGGCTCAGTCTTTTGTTCAGCTAAGGGGTTGAACATTTTTCTGGGCAGTCTTCCTTGCAAAGTTAACTTTATCACCAACTTTCGTCAAACTCCAGAACATGTTTTCATTCACTCCACCTTATTGATCATTATTCTTGTGACTACTCAGAACAATTTGGACGCAGGTTTTCAAATGAAAATGTCACAAAAAGGTATCCTATAGAGGTTTTAGAAATAATACAAAAAGTCTTAAAAGACAACCAATCAATTTTTTCAAGTAAAAAAAAAAGATGTGATCAAAATTTTAGCAGTTTGCTTGACACATAACATAACCATGACCAAACAAGAATTTTTCTGCTTTTGAGCAGTGTCTGTCACAAACACTGGTTATAAGCAGTGTCTGTCGCAAACACTGGTTTTGAGCAGTGTCTGTCAGAAACACTGGTTTCAAACTGTGTCTGTCACAAACACTGGTTTTGAGCAGTGTCTGTCACAAACACCGGATTTGAGCAGTGTCTGTAACAAACACTGGTTTTAAACAGTGTCTGTCAGAAACACTGGTATCAAACAGTGTCTGTCACAAACACTGGATTTGAAACACTGGTTTTAAGCAGTGTCTGTCACAAACACTGGTTTTAAACAGTGTCTGTTACAAACACAGGTTTTAAAACACTGGTTTTAAGCAGTGTCTGTCACAAACACCGGTTTCAAACAGTGTCTGTCACGAACACTGGTTTTAAACAGTGTCTGTCACAAACACTGGTTTTAAGCAGTGTCTGTCACAAACACAGGTTTTAAAACGCTTGTTTTAAGCAGTGTCTGTCACAAACACTGGTTTTAAGCAGTGTCTGTCACAAACACTGGTTTTAAGCAGTGTCTGTCACAAACACTGGTTTTAAGCAGTGTCTGTCACAAACACTGGTTTCAAACAATGTCTGTCACAACAACTGGTTTCAAACAGTGTCTGTCAGAAACACTGGTTTTAAGCAGTGTCTGTCAGAAACACTGGTTTTAAGCAGTGTCTGTCGCAAACACTGGTTTTGAGCAGTGTCTGTCAGAAACACTGGTTTCAAACTGTGTCTGTCACGAACACTGGTTTTAAACAGTGTCTGTCACAAACACTGGTTTTAAGCAGTGTCTGTCACAAACACTGGTTTCAAACAGTGTCTGTCACAAACACTGGTTTGAAGCAGTGTCTGTCACAAACACTGGTTTTAAACAGTGTCTGTCACAAACACTGGTTTCAAACAGTGTCTGTCACAAACACTGGTTTCAAACAGTGTCTGTCACAAACACTGGTTTTAAACAGTGTCTGTCACAAACACTGGTTTCAAACAGTGTCTGTCACAAACACTGGTTTCAAACAGTGTCTGTCACAAACACTGGTTTCAAACAGTGTCTGTCACAAACACTGGTTTGAAGCAGTGTCTGTCACAAACACTGGTTTTAAACAGTGTCTGTCACAAACACAGGTTTTAAAACACTGGTTTTAAGCAGTGTCTGTCACAAACACCGGTTTCAAACAGTGTCTGTCACAAACACTGGTCTTAAGCAGTGTCTGTCACAAACACAGGTTTTAAAACGCTTGTTTTAAGTAGTGTCTGTCACAAACACTGGTTTCAAGCAGTGTCTGTCACAAACACTGGTTTCAAACAGTGTCTGTCACAAACACTGGTTTCAAACAGTGTCTGTCACAAACACTGGTTTTAAACAGTGTCTGTTTCGAAAAACTGGTCCTAACCTGGGTGTGAACACACCCACTGATTGAAAACGGTGTCTGATTCAAACACTGGTCCTATTCTGGGTCTGAAGACACCCACTGATTGAAAACAGTGTCTGTCACAAACACTGGTTTTAAACAGTGTCTGTCACAATTGTCACAAACACTGGTTTTAAACAGTGTCGGTCACAAACACTGGTTTCAGACAGTGCCCGTGAGAAAACACTGGTTTTAAGCAGTGTCTGTCACAAACACTGGTTTCAAGCAGCGTCTGTCACAAACACTGGTTTTAAGCAGTGTATGTCACAAACACTGGTTTCAAGCATCGTCTGTCACAATCACCGGTTTTAAGCAATGTCCATCTCAAACACTGGTTTTAAGTCGTGTCTGTTACAAGCACTGGTTTTAAGCAGTGTCTGTCACAAACACGGGTTTTAAAACACTGGTTTTAAGCAGTGTCTGTCACGAACACCGGTTACAAACAGTGTCTGTCACAAACACTAGTTTCAGACAGTGCCCATGAGAAAACACTGATTTTAAACAGTGTCAGTCACAAACACTGGTTTCAAACAGTGTCTGTCACAAACACTGGTTTCAAGCAGCGTCTGTCACAAACACTGGTTTTAAGCAGCGTCTGTCACAAACACGGGTTTAAAACAGTGTCTCCCACAAACACTGGTTTTAAGCAGTGTCTTCCACAAACAGTGGTTTTAAAACACTGGTTTCAAAGAGTGTCTGTCACAGATTTTTGCACTAAACCTCTTTAAGCTTTCTATACACTCATCACAATTTGTCATTCGACAACTAGGGCCCATGAGTAAAAATCTTGGGATTGCGAAATTGATCAATCGGCTCTACATCGTAGAACGTTCTCAAAAATTTACATTTTCTGAAAAAAAAAAAAACACTTGAAAGATCTACGACCTGAATTAATTCCATTCTTCAATCTCCTCCGCATGTCATGAAAAAATGCCCATTTATTTTTAAATATCTCTTCAATCCCGCTTCCCCCTCAACTCAATCTATCATAACTATAACATTCCTCATCAAAAACTGATAATCCTTCACACACGAGTCAATGATTCATCAAAAAATGAAATCCGAACAAAAAAACAGTATTTAAGTAAGCAGAATCGTTAATTGCAAAACCTATTCTATAACATATCTATACCGCCGCCATCCCATTCCCAGTGTTCCCATCGTATGCTATCGACCACTACACCTCTCATTCATTGATAAATTCTCCGCCTGTTCGCGCCTCTTAAAAGCACGCAAATTATAGCAAGTGACGCGTAAAATATCTTATATACTCGCACATGGACACGATTATGCATTAATAAGCGGTTTACATTCGTGCGGGAATTAACGCTTTAATACGGCATTTCGAGGCTGCAGCTACCGCTCGATCGCGAATAATGCTTCGACGATAATCTGCAATTACGGATTGGATTACCATTACACACACACTTGGAAAAGATTATAAAATAACCGAATTTTTCAGAGTAGGTAGAGCATAAGGCAAGGCAAAAAAAATTAGTTGGGATTAGTGATTGCAAGCAATAGGCGCTTCCTATATGCGATAAGACAGGTATGCTAGGCCTATTGCCTAGCTAGACAAGAACCGGATTCCGAGTTAATAAAATGCAATGCAAAAGGCTGGCAACGCACTCGGTAGTACACATAACGGTTAGCTGAGTTAACGGTTCAATTGGTGCAAGGTACAGTGAACGTTGTTACACGAACCGACCGACTTATACGGAACAGGTATCTCGTTTGTTTGGCATGTCCACACCGACCGAGCGACGTTCAGTATTGCAAACATTTTTCTTAATGTTGTATCAATTAACTTCCGTCCATTAAGTAATCTTCCCTGGGGCCTTGGGTAATTGTAAGACTTGCAGTAATTGACTGATTCTCAGAGGTTTGGGGTTAAAACCAGTAGAGGTAGGGTTATGATTGTAAGGGTGAGGATTTCTTTCATTCTTGGAGAGTAGTCTGGTCTTCGTCGAATAATAATCTGGTCAGAGGGAAAAGTCAGTAGCATGTGAACGGATTTGATGCTCCAGATGGGGAAATATTTTTAAAGAAGTTGAGGAATTCTGCTCATTTGATGCTTGACTGATTTCAGGGAGAATATACCTACTTATGTACAAAGATTCAAAACCTTTTTAGTGATATCCATTTTGAGGAATAAATATGAGACAGCTTAGGGGTTATGTTTGATGAGATCTTACATTGGATCTGCCTTACAACGACTAATTTTCAAATCTGTTAAGAAATTCGAATGATCATCCAAAAATAAATCACCAGGCGAAATTTCAGGGAAATGAGTTTCATTTTTCCATTTTTGAAAACTTCAATTCTGGATATTTTCTCCGAAAAAAAAAAAACACAAAATTAGATTAAAGTAGAAAACTGATATTTGCTCTATACACTCCATTTTTGATCTTCAAAATAATTACCTATATTGGTGGAGGAATCAAGAGGCCTGAGCAAAGCGAGGGCCAAATTTTCAAAAATTTATAACTCCAGAAGTAAATGTATGTGAAATTTTTTTCGATAAAGTCCTTTTGCTGGATAAATTAGCAAAGCATTATATAATTTTATCATTGACCGATCTTCTCCCCCTAAAGGATGCGTTTGTAGACCTGCAACTTCAATTTTTCGTTGTCGTGTCTAACTTTGTAGCCTCATGAAATTAAATCTGTTAAACAAATTGGTTCCTATTTATCCAGAGACCAGAGAACTGTCATTTCTGCGTCAGAGTTCTTCTAAATGATTTCCTATTCAAAAAAAAACTTTTTACCATCCTCCAAATTATTTTGATGCCTGTGTTGAACAGACCTTTAGCCCCCTTAGGAAGGAACAGTGCTGCGGAGAGCCAATGTGGGCCCGGTGCAATTATTTCCAAATTATAATTTTCTCGCAAGTTTTCCTCTATGAAGAAGACCCTCCCCCACCTTCCTTCTAGCTTCCCTCGGCAAAAATTGATGATTTCGTTTTTTTTTTTTTTAATTATTTGAGGTTTCTTTTAAAAATTTAAAAAGAATAAGTAATAAGTTTTCTCAAAAAAAAAGTTTTTTCTAGTAAAAAGTTTTCATTTTTAAAAGTTATAAGAACTAAATTCTGTTTCGTGACAAGCAGAGGCTTTTCTCTTCCAGAGAAGTTTTATTTTGGGAAAATTTTTCACTGGAAACTTTTTTAAAAGAAAAGTATAGCTTTCGTACAGTGAAGTTTCCATTTTCCCTCCAAAAATTCATATTATGTATGTGTTTTGCTTAAAAATGAAATTTTCATTTTTTTTTCTTCCAACATGAAGGTTGCATTTTCTTTTTAAAAAATAAAGTTTGTGTAACTTTTTCAAAAACGAAATGAAGTTTTCACTTTATTGTTAAAAATAAGGACTGCATCTTCCCTTCTAAAACTAAAAACTAAGTTCACAAACGCTAAATTTGTGGATAAAATAAAAAATTATAAATTTAAGTAGGTATTTAAAAAATTTTTGAAAACTTTTTATTTCTGAACAGAAACTATCGCTTAATCTCCTTTTCAAGAAGGAACATTTTTCTCTCCCTACTTTTCAGAAATATTACTCCTTTTGCATAAAGCCTCTCAAAATAGAAAAAAATGTTTTAAAATACAAAAATATATTGTTTGAGAGACCGAGCTAGGGTGATTCATTCTGGAGAGTAGGGGTATGTCGATTAAAAGTATTCTTACGGAAATGAATTATAATTTTTAAAAAGTTTTACAAACCTTCAAATAAATTTTCATTTTGTTCTCTATTTTAAAAGGCCCCTTTCAAGAGAGCCAACCTCAGTTTGGGGGTTCGAGGAAGGGTTTTCGTGAAAATGATTATTTAGAAAAATGTTTCCACTGAAATGGCGAATTTTCAAAAAAAACCCTACCCAAAAAAAACAACATAAGAAGTTTTTTTTTAGTAAAATAGGGGCCAGTTGGGAAATTTATGATTTTAAATTGGGACTTTCTGACTCCTTGTCTCCCCCCCTCCCATAAGGAACAATTCGCTACCATCCTGTTTAAGGGGAGGGGGAGTCAGAAGCCGAGGCATGGCGAATGGTGGAGGGGGGGGGGTAAACCTGAAATGTTTCCAAGTTTTTTCTCCAGATTTTCCCAACTTTTTATCTCAGACCCCCTCTCCCTTCGTCGATTTTTCTACTCAATTGGCCAGATGTGGTTCGAGCAAATTTTGGAAGGGAAGTTGGAAACAAAAATGTTAAACAATTTGACATTTTTAAAAATGATTATTTTATACAGTTTGAATTTTTCTATCAATTTGGTTAATATGTTTCCAAAACTTTATTTCTCAATTTCATTTTTTTTTTTTTTTTGGTGCTTATAATTGCAGGATTATTACACCCGCGGAGAGAGGGCTTTAGGTTTGGTTTATTAGGTTGGTGTTTTTTTAGTAGGGTTACGAATTTTTGGATTTCAGAAGGGTTGTCTGGGATAAGTCATTGAATTTGGGTCTATTTGGAGAGATAGTCTTGTTTGCTCTAATTTAGGACAGAGGTGAATAGTAAATGTTGGGGATGTAGGTTCATTTTCACAGAAATGACAGGGGGTTTTGGAATTTCTTGATAGAGGTAGTTGTGTGTGATTTTAGAGTGAAAAATTCTTAGACGAGTTATAATTATTTCTTCTCTTCTGTTCAAGTGATCAAGGTTCTTCCAGGGGTAGATTGTTTTTTTGTGTTGAAAGAGTTTCTTTGATGTCTGTGATGACCAGAAGTTTTGCCATTAAGAGTGAGTATTTTGTGTAAAGAAGGATTTTATATCGTCAGGGGTGAAAATGGTGAAGGGCAGGGGGGTTAGTGGCTGATTTTGCATAGGTGTCAACAATTTCATTTCCTTCAATGCCTACATGACTAGGAGTGAAATTAATTTTTCTATTCTTGAAAATTTTTTAAAAATTGCACAGCAGAATGAATTATCTGCCAGCACAAAAACTGTGAAAAATTGATTATTCGATATGCAAAATAACATCATTCATTATGGATGCAACAAGTTGATTCTCACGATTTCAACATTTTCAAATTTTAACAATAGTTTCAGGAAATATAACATTTTTGAAAATAGGAATAAAAGTCCGGATGAAGCGAGGGCAACAGCTCTTAAAAATTCACAACTCTTCATTTTTTTAGGACAAAATTTTATGTTTTTAAAAAGAATCAATTTTGGCAAAAATTAGAAATTGTTAACTAATTTTTGCTGAAAAATATTAGGACTTTTTTTTTGGTATTTTAGCAAAATTTGGGACTTTCTGGCAGTTTTGACTGCAATGAAGACTTAAAGAGACCTTATTTTGAGAAATTTCAAAAAAAACCCAATTTTTTTTCATGTGAGAAGTCAATTTTTCTACTCTCTAACTTTGGCCAGAGAACTCAAAAGAAAAATGATCTGGCCCGAGCTAAGAAAGGGCAAATGTTTTTGAAAATTCAATTTAGTACCTAATTCTTTGATTTTATCAGCTTACACAGTAAAATGTTGACACTTGACACATTAGTCTAATATATGTTAGCCCAGTCAATATGCAATTTGACCCAAACATAATTACAAACAAAGGTTTTTTTGGTGAATATTGTCTAGGGTGGTGTGCTGAATAACATACTAAAAGTTCCCGCCCCTACCCCACGAGCAAACCCCCCCCCCCACAGTGGATCAAAGCCCCCCAAAATCAGTTTTTCATCAAGAACTCCTGAAATTTTGAATTTTGAGTAAAATGAGCCCAGTGATCATTTCATCTCCTCCCCAATACCTATCAAATGAGCTATCGACCAACTCCCTAGCCTGAAGGGGGTGGCGCTACGACCCCTCAAAGTGACGTGATTTCAATAATTTTACATTTTCTGATTTGGGACTTGTAACCTGTTCTAATTGATAAAATGAAGTCAAACTTGGGGAATGGGATTCTTTTGGGAGCTAGAGTTGACCTCTGGAGTGGGGAGGGTCAAAGTTGAAAATTACAGTAAGGTCATTTTTTTTGGAGGGGCATAACATGACCCCAAATAGATGAAAAGGGTCCAAAATCATACCATCGGACAGTACTCTATCTGTGATCAACATATCCAAATTTTAGCTTCCTAGGTCATCCCCACCTCATTTAAAGCGGAATTAAGCTAAAAATCCCCTTATTTTGCCCCTATTTTCGGTTTTTTCCATCTTAAAAGGAGTGAGGATGACCTAGGAAGCTAAAATTTGGATATGTTGATCACAGATAGAGTACTGTCCGATGGTATGATTTTGGACTCTTTTCATCCATTTGAGGTCATGTTATGCCCCTCCAAAAAAATGACCTTTCTGTAATTTTCAACTTTGACACTCCCCACTCCAGAGGTCAACTCTAGCTTCCAAAAGAATCCCATTCCCCAAGTTTGACTTCATTTTATCAATTAGAACAGGTTACAAGTCCCAAATCAGAAAATGTAAAATTATTGAAATCACGTCACTTTGAGGGGTCGTGGCGTCACCCCCCTTCAGGCTAGGGAGTTGGTCGATAGCTCATTTGATAGGTATTGGGGAGGAGATGAAATGATCACTGGGCTCATTTTACTCAAAATTCAAAATTTCAGGAGTTCTTGATGAAAAACTAATTTTGGGGGGCTTTGATCCACTGTGGGGGGGTTTGCTCGTGGGGTAGGGGCGGGGACTTTTAGTATGTTGTTCAGCACACCATCCTAGACAATATTCACCAAAAAAACCTTTGTTTGCAATTATGTTTGGGTTTGCCCATTTTTTTCTGCTATTTGACTGGGCTAATGTATGTATTCGTCTCTCGTTGGATCTTCACCTACATATTTCTCATAACCAAGTAAAAATTCTAGGGTCATTTACGTAGGCTATATTCCTCGATAATAACCATCTCAAGTTCTACCTTTAGTTTACCCCAGTCCCACGCAAATTCACCTGTATTCTACTTGCCATCGGCATTGCACCATGCACCAGCATCACCGCAATCGCATTTCACATCTGATATGCATAATGCATTAGTTATACCCGATTAGGAGTCAACGTGTCGACGTTATAGCTCTACCTATTACCTAGATATTCTCAGCACTAACGAACGATCATGCATATACTCCAAATATGTCACCTTTAAATACACCGTTTCTATCTATCTACTTGTACTTTAACATACTCTATACTTCTCAAACATCTTATTCAATGACGATATCGAATAGTCCCACTTAATAAATAGACATATGTAGCCGAATGTGTATTACACAGATATAGGTACAGATGAAACGATGAAATGCCACAAGCTATATGAACAGATACTCGCGTACCTACGTACAAGTTCGTGTTATAGCAGCAATGTCTCTCAAAGAGTCATTTTTCATCTGTGAACTTGGAGTTTGGTTGATCTTTAGTCGTGTCCTACATCGAAGAATGGCCATTTCCGCATTACCACTAGTGTGTTTGTGTTGCCGCAGCACTCAGCAGCCTCTGCCTATCCTATAGCATAGGCTACACCTCGTTATGAAAACTATATAGGCATAAAGTGAGCAAGTCCCTCCTCATGTATGTGAGCGGTTTATCACAAAGTTCAACTCTAGTCTCGGGTGTTATGAGACAAAAATATCCGGAAACGTGTCCTAAAAAATGTATTCGTTCGATTATGCAGCACATTGTGTAGTGTATTTCTAACAGAAACAAAAAGATACATATGCGATTCTCTTTCGATATAGGTACCTAGGTACTGTAACGTTTAGGTTTAGGTGAGGAGGTAAGATGGGGAGAGAAATATATGCCACACGTGGTTATTTCTTCATCTTAGTTGGGTGTCATAAGTAATGCTATGGCATGAAATTGAGCCCTATTACTCGTATAACTAGGTATCTACGTCTTATACTTGACTAAATGGTCCAAAATGTAAAAATGTCTCCTTTCTTATATTTGCGTACTTACCTAAATTTTTATCATCATTCTAATATCAGCATTCAGCAAGTAGGTATACCTATTGTCGACCCAGTTAATACTGCAACGTAATTACCATGTTCCTTAGATTGTCACACGACTACTCGACTTAATTCAATTATGCGAGTAATTTTCATTTCGAAGCGTGACGTAGCCCATTGGATGTCAGGTCTTCGCGTCTTGGTGCAGGTATATTCTGCTTTTGGATTAGTCATATTTTTTCTTACGTAAAGTCTTCGCTTTCTGACTGATCTTCGAGCCGAACCTTTTGTATTGAAAACTTTCTCTTATGTAAGACCTTGAGTGCAATTGACGTCATTTTTGTATCGGATGTGCGAGCTTGTGTATAGGTAGGTACAGAGTAAGTGTATAAAGTAAATGCGATCGTGTGGTTTGTTTATTCGACTCGTTCGCGTTTTGTCATCTCGGAACACTTTCTCGAGAATTGTATCTCGGAAATCCCTATATCGTCTGCGTCTTAACCCAAGTCGATATGTTTAACATGCTTATTAATTCGTTATTCGTGTCGAGAATATTTTAGAACAGGAGATAGAACACCGTGAACCTTGGATTCGCTCGTAATACGTATTTGGATTCAGGATGTTTTTTTTTCAATAGGGGGGGTCTGTAGGATGTAAAATTCAGGATCTTGCAATTTTTTTTCAAGTTTCCAATATAACGACATTTTTTATAATTTTCTCAAAAAATGATAATAATAATAAAATGGAACCTTAAAACGTGTTTTTTCCAGTTATCAACTCAATGAAAAAATTAAGTATGGTCGTTCAATTTCGCACCACTTTTGTCTGCCATAATTTCTGTCTTAACAAACAGGCGTAAGGGAGGACATGATCTAGTGATTTTTATGCAATTGCAAACTTATTGCAAAATTTCTGAAATTCGAGTTAATCGAACTCTTGTTTTTTTGTTTATAAAAAATAGTCTATTCAGAAAAATAACAAAGAAACTAGATTAATTTTTTTTTCAAAATTTTACTCGTCTAGATTTTTTCCAATTTTGGAAGGTTCAATACAAGAGGCCAAATAACTTTGAAGACCAAGAAAGATCATTTTTCTTTAAATTGGAATTATTATTCAGAAGAGTTCATAGATGGAAATGGAAAATCGTTGGATAAATTAGGAGGAGGGCTCCCAACGTTTTTTGGGGTTGTGGATGGGGGGTTAGGGGGGTTGGGAATACTTACTCAATTTTTTCGAAGATATTTCGTTTGATAAGAAAAGTTTGGGTGCACTTTTTCTCGAAAAATGGTCTATTGAAATACGAGTCGAATTGCATGGAATTTTCGGTCATTGGAGTTTTTTGAAACATGCAGCGGCCATTTTGATTGACAGGTCAGCCGAAATCGCAGATTTTGCGTTCCAACATAGGACTTGCACAACATTTTTCAAACTATTCAAAGGTAGATCGAAAGATCAAGCAAAAATTTATCACCTGTCAAAATTTCAAGTGCTAATGTGTGCGTTTTTCGATTTTTGGTGAATTTTTGAAAATCAAATTTAGGCCAAAAATGAGGGAAAAAATCACAATTTTACCAAATTGACCAAGAAAGCTGAAATTTGGGATACACCCTATTTTCGACATGCCAAATCGATTAGAAACTGTTTCAAACCGTTTTGAGCAGTTCTAGAGCCTCCAGCAGATTTTTGAAACTCGAAATTCCCAAAATTTCACCACAATGGAGTTGGGAAAGCTGAAATTTATTCTGCAAACAAATTTCAATACGCAGAGAAGTCAACTGCAGGGGGATTTCAAGTCATTTTGGAGCCTCCAGCCACTTTTTAAGAGGTTGTATGGTGTTTTTTGGAAAATTAAAATTTCCAAGAAGCAGCTGGAAGCTTTAAAACCATTTAAAACCATTTGAAACCACCATGTAGTCGACTTCATATCGTATTGAAATTAGTTTGCGAAGTACATAGGTAAATTTCAGCTTGCCAACTCCACTTAGTAAAATGTTGCGGAAATTTCAAGTTTCGAAAATCTACTGGAAGCTCCAGTAATTTTCAAAAAGTCGCTGGAGGCTCCAAAATGATTTGAACCCACCTGAAGTCGTCTTCAGAGGGTGTTAAAATTGGAGTGTAGAGTGCATTTCAGCTTTCCATCTCCATTTGATGAAACTTTGTGAAAATTAAAAGTTTCAAAAATCTACTGGAGGCTCCAGTAATTTTTAAAAAATTGCTGGATGCTCCAAAACGACTTGAAATCCCCCTGCAGTTGACTTCGCTGCGTATTGAAATTAGTTTGCAGAATAAATTTCAGCTTTTCAACTCCATTTTGGTGAAATTTTGTGGAAAATTTTGAGTTTCAAAAATCTGCTGGAGGCTCCAGGACTGCTCAAAACCGTTTGAAACAGTTTCCAATAGATTTGGCATGTCGAAAATAGGGTGTATCCCAAATTTCAGCTTTCTTGGTCAATTTGGTAAAATTTTGATTTTTTCCCTCATTTTTGGCCTAAATTTGATTTTTCAAAAATTCACCAAAAATCGAAAAACGCTCTTTAGCACTTGAAATTTTGACAGGTGATAAATTTTTGCTTGATCTTTCGATCTACCTTTGTACAGTTTGAAAAATCCCTTTAATAAAAAAGTTGTCCCGGATGATCGACGAGGGGAAGGGGGTGCAATTTATCCTTAAGTGGGCTCCCCGACTAATAATGAAAAATAAAGTGAAAATAAAAATGAAAAAACTTGAGTGAAATTGAAAATACATAAAAAGATGAAGTAAACATCTTGAATAAAATAAAAGTTTTGATGATGATGATAGAAGAAGTGAAGATAAAAATGAAAAAACTGAGTGAAAAAGAAAATAAAAAAGTAAATTAAACATAAAAATAAAAAAAATTGGGTGAAAATGAAAATGAAAAAATAAAGTAAACATAAAAATGAAAAAAAGTAAAGTAAACATAAAAATAAAAAAAATTAAATGAAAATGAAAATAAAAAAATATAGTAAACATAAAAATTATAAAAATACAGTAAAAATAAAAATAAAAAAATTAAGTAAAAATGAATCAGTCATTTCGAAAACCCCATAAATCACCATTTAAGGGGTTTTTATGTTTTTCACTGATTCTGATGGTGCTTTGCGAGCTCTATCGGATAAAGTTGGAAGGTAGCTAAAAAGTGCATATTTCAGTGTTTGTCATTTCGAAAACCCCATAACTCCTGCATTTACAGGGTTTTTGAAATCATTTTTTTATAAGACAAACAAAGAACATTAATTTCATGAACATCAACGTAATTCAATTTTTTAATTTATGCCGTGAAATGGATAACATTTTTGTTGCTTCTTTATTACATTAAATTAATTGAGTCGTAGATTGCAGGTATAACTTCAATAAATGAATGAAAATCCATACTCAATCATTTTGGGTATTGTAGTGACTGGATTTTCTAGGATTACGTGTCACTTTTCAGGTTTAAAAAAAAAGTCATTTCGAAAACCCCATAACTCCACATATTTCACAATGGAATTGCTCACATCCTACAAAACTTCAAGTTCTGGTAAAGGTACAGAAATATTTGTAATCATAAGACCTATCGATTACTGCACAAGTGTACTGTTATACCATGAAAATAAAGCGCACAAACAGTTTTTTTCATTTCCTGAAAAATTTTAAAAAGTTCAGAATGGGGTTTTCGAAATGACTGATTCAAATAAAAATTATAAATTTTTTCTTTTTTGGTGAGAATTACTTTGAATAATCTCATTTTTGAGAAAAATTTTTCTTCGGCACTTCAAAAATATTAATAACCTCTTAGAGCCTTCTAAAACTGGAAAAAATCTTTAATTATTTTTAATCAGGATTCTTTTACTTAAAGCAGCCCCAATTCCCGAATTTCCATCGTTCCCCTAAAACGATGTTTTTGATTTGAAAGTAAATTTTTCCAAGTATGATAGGCTCTGGAGGCTTCATACAAGCGATCCAAGGTTGTGGGAAGAACACAGAAAGTTTATTTTTTACTCAAAAAAGGGGTCTATTTTGAAGATGACGTGTGAAAGTCTAAAAAAAAACTCAAAAAAAGTATCAAAATGTATCAAAAGCCAAGGAAATTTCGTTGAAATTTGCCTAAAATGCATATAAGACTCCAAAATTGAGCCCTATAGTGAAAAATCAGGACATGTACAATATGTGCATGTAACTCTTAAGCAGATAAGGTCATTCAGCGATTAACTTATAGTAGATAAAAATACTTTTCCTATATATCTTGCAGAAGGCTCATGGCTGGAGTTCATTTTTAGTCTTTCCAAGCAATTTGAAATTTTCAGGGAGCGTAGAAAACCCACTGGTGACCCAGAATGCCCTGAAAATGGTAGTTTTCGAAATGGAGAAGTTGAATGGAGTAATTATCGACTCTCATGATTAGTTTAATTTTTTAAAGAAATGTGTCATCGTTCCATTAGTGTGAAAAATGTTACAAGATTTTGACGTATGTAGTGGAAACCTTCATTTTGAGTTAAAAGTCACTCAGAACATTTTTTGGCTCCGAAGATGACCCTGAAGGGAACATATGGATCCTCAAAAAGGACCCATTTTCAAAAAAAAACATTTATGTAGTTTTTTCGCTTTAACCCTTATACCCACTCTGTTTCGGGAAGAATCGTCCAGTCCAAAAAAATTGTACCCATTTGAGATTCTGCATTGACTTAGACCATAAGCTCATTGCCATCAAAATCCAAGACCATTTTTAAGGTTCTAACGAGCGGTTGAAAATTTGAGAATCGTTTATTTTTGGCTAAATTCGTGTTTTGAAAATTTTTTCTACCCAAATTTTTCGCATTAATCGAATCAAAACATGGAAAGATGTAATTTCTGAAGCTGAAAAAATATTTTGGAACGCAAAAATGCCAATTTTTGGCTGATTTTCTCAAAAATTTCAAATTGGCAATAATGACTCAAAAATTTGACATCAATGCGTTCCAAAATATTTCCCAAGTTTCAGAAATTATATCTTCCATATCTTGTCTTGATTAATGCAAGATATTTTTGAAGAAAAAATTTTCAAAAAACGAATTTACCCAAAAGTAAGCTATTTGTAAATTTACAATCACTCGAAAGAACCTCAACAGGGGTCTTGGACTTTGATGGGAATGGCCTAAGTTGACGCAGAATCTAATACTATCTTTTGGCTTTTAGGACTGAGCCATTTTTCCCAAAATGGATTGAAATAACTATGATTTTTTCGAAAATGCCTCCTCTTGGAGGACCCATATCTCCCCTCCAGGGTTACCTCTGAAGCCAAAGAATTCTTCGAGTGACTTCCAACTCAAAATGAATGTTTCCAGTGAATTTACTGTTCAAAATCCTTCAACACCCCCCCCCCCCCAATTCAACATTTATAGTTCTACCTAAAAAAAAGTTGAAAAATTGCCAAAATGCAGTTTTTTGAATTTTTTAAACATGTCAGTCTGAACATATTCCCATTGTTATTGATTTAAGAATATACCTACCAGAAAAATAAGTAGATATTTTTCACTCATCAAGATCCACACACTAACATGAATTTCATTTCGTTTCGTTTTTTCACAGATGGGAGTAATTCGATCGAAGAAGATAAACAATACGACCAAAGTAAACTGAGCGAGTTTTCGCAAAAACCAAAGATTTCCTCCGGCAGGGAAGCGTTCGCTATACACGAGAAAACCCTCATCCCCGATAGCAAGTCATCCGAGGACACGTACGATTTGAATTTCTCAATTTTACCATCGGAATCTGCGATCGTTCCGTCGGCTCAGGTAGATCAGCAGTCGAAAAGCAACCACAGTCAACTCACGAACTCCTACAATACGGCCTCGATTCGTCGCGTAGAACGCAACGTCGAAGACCTGGTCGACTTGAAAGAGCCGAAAAATGACCTAGAACTGGAGACGAGACGTTTAACCAACGACATGATCTTAGAAACGGCTCACGAAATCAGCGGATACAACAATTACTACAATCAGATAAAACCGACGAGGACGAAGTTCCCATCGGATGCGGCCGTCGAGTTGAGCAAATCGGACATGATGTATTTGACCAATTCGGGGGAAGAGGAGAGGGCTTCGTCACGCGGCCGGTCACTTCCACTGACGAAGCCCGATTCTGCCAAGTCGGATATCAACAATGTGACCACGCATCAGGATCCGATGGCCAGGTCTAACCCGGATGACAGGAAAACCAACTCTGATATACAAGATATCATCAACGGATTTGTCAAATTATTGAACGGTAACGTGCAAGTGCAAGTCAATACAAATGGACCTTTGGGTAAACCGAATTTCCCCTCGAGGACTAGAATCAACAACAGGGGACCTCCCAGAATAACCGATCTTCCTCCTATTATCTTCGATCCCCCTGTCGAAGAACCTCATACTCTGCCACCTACACCGGCTCAAACGAATCCACCCCAAACTGTACGAGATCCTCCTCCGTACCCATTCGATTTACCCTTATCTTTACCTCCCCAACCTTCAACTGTGCTCAGACCTTACGTCGCCGGTGTACCATTACCGGAGCAGATCGTTCCTATGAATTCAACTCACAGTAATGAGATTCCCGTCAAAAACAACGACGTCAAGGAATCTGCCAAACCCGAGAAGCCTTTCGTATTCAACTCGCCAAATTCGTACATCGAGAAAGTGAACAGAACCCAGACCAAAGTTACCAATAACGCCACCTTCACCAGTACATCCCCTTCACCATTAGAACCTGCTGCTAAACCACTCAACGATACCAAGTTAACGAAACCGATCGAAAGTCAAGAGAAAAATGATACCAAATCGGATGCCAAAGTTAACAAACCGCCAGTGAGTCTACCGACCGGTAACCAGACTACAATAAAGAGCTCCTCGGTTGAGATCAAACCTTCTTCGACGACGGTGAACTTAAAATCATCAGCGCCTCCTAATCTCAAACCTGAAGTATCTGATAGCTTTTTACCATCGACTGGAGTCGGTACTGCGGTTGTTTTGCTCGAACCTTCTACTCAAGAAGTTCCTTCTCAAGATGTGCATAAGGCGACGACTACGTCATTGTTGTCGTCATCGTCTCCTGCGTTCTCCAGTTCGGTGCCGATCAATTCTGCTGGTATTAGGAAACGACCTGGTCAGCCTGGTCAGCCTGGTGAGTGAATTTTTTTAAAAATTAGGTAATCTTTATACCATTAAGTACATAGTATATGGAAGAAAAGAGAGAAAGTACCTACCTGATATTCGAGAAAGAGCATTGACGAATTGAAATATGGATGGCGAATTTGTTCTGGACTTTGAGGCAGCTGATCCTCTTAAAATTTTTGAAATTTCATGTTGACAAAATTTTTCCCTCATTCCCATTGTTTGACTAATAAAATTTTTTCATTCCATTCAAGAGGGAACATTTCGAGCTGGGTTTCTCCGAAACAACGCTAAATCGAAAGAAGATCACGTCATAACCCCCCCCCCCCTTCAGCTAAAATTTCAAACCCCAAAGTTTTTTTTGGATTTTTGGTGAATTTTTGAAAATTTAAAAAAGCTGTTTTAAGGTAAATTTTCAAACTTTCTCATGAAATATAAATTTTTTGGAGCGAATGTGAACTAATGCGAATAAATCTTTCTATACAACTCTGACACATCAATATCGACTGATTTTGAGCTATTCTGGAGCCTCCAGCAATTTTTTTAATTTTCTCTAGAAATTTCAAATCACACTCGAGGGGCTATAAAAATGAACTTTGGGACATTAACTTTGCTTGGTGCTTCCCCAAGAAAAATATGATTTTAGTAGGTAACCAAAGAAGCTTAGAAGACCAACTTTTCTTTGAATAAAAATTTTTTACGAACGAATTGATTCACTTTTTTTGAAACATTTGTATGTAAGACAATAATTGATCTGTTTACAATCGAATCGAATAATTGATTTCTTGGTGAATCATTCGCGAACGAGTTGATCAATAGTTACTAAATCATTCGCGAACGAATTGATTCGTATAAGTGACTCGTTCGCGAACGAACCGATTTGTACAAGTGACTCGTTCGCGAACAAACCGATTTGTACAGGTGACTCGTTCGCGAACGAATCGATTCGTATAGGTGACTCGTTCGCGAACGAATCGATTCGTATAAGTGGCTCGTTCGCGAACGAATCGATTTGTACAAGTGACTCGTTCGCGAACGAATCGATTCGTATAAGTGACTCGTTCGCGAACGAATCGATTCGTATAGGTGACTCGTTCGCGAACGAATCGATTCGTATAAGTGGCTCGTTCGCGAACGAATCGATTCGTATAAGTGACTCGTTCGCGAACGAATCGATTTCTATAAGTGACTCGTTCGCGAACGAATCAATTTGTACAAGTGACTCGTTTGCAAACGAATCGATTCGTATAAGTGACTCGTTTGCGAACGAATCGATTCGTATAAGTTGCTCGTTAGCGAACGAATCGATTCGTATAAGTGACTCGTTCGCGAACGAATCGATTCGTATAAGTTGCTCGTTAGCGAACAAATCGATTCGTATAAGTGACTCGTTCGCGAACGAATCGATTCATTTACTCAATTTTTGATGAATCATTCGCGAACGAATTGATTCGTATTGGTGACTCATTTGCGAACGAATCGATTAATTTGCTCAATTTTTGGTGAATCATTGATGAACGAATTGAATTATTTTTTGTGACTCGTTCGCGAACGAATTGAATTATTGTTATTATACAGTTTAAATAAAGTCACGAAAAGCAGAGTCTTGTTCATTATTTAATACGTAAAACGAATTCATCAAATTAAAAAAAGTACAAAACGAGATGATAAAGGCATGGTGAATTAAAACAATGTTACCACACACACCGATAGAGCTTAAATCTAGTTAAATTTCGATGGCAGTGTTGCTCATTTCCAACACTCCCTTACAACACAACAATCGAAAGTTCAGGAATACGTAATTCTAAAAAATAAAATCAAAAAATAGCACCTAGTAATAAATAAACTAGAACAAAATCACAAAGTAAGCAAATTTGGATAGACAAACACATGTCATGAAGCACTTTAATTCTAAAAAGAGTAGATAATATGTTTAAAAATACAAAGAACACAAGAAATTGACAACTTTAACAAACACATGTTTTCTTTTCTTCCTTTTACCTTACAATTTTTTCGAGGTTGATACTTTTAAGTTCTGTAAGTTCGTTGTCATTTGCCTGATAGCTAAATTTAACCGGAAATGCCATTCTGAATAATTCTGGGTACCTTGTAGTTGTTTGGAGATGCCAGATGCCATTCCATTTGAGATGCTGTTCAAGGTTGATCAAGATTGAGTTCTGATTCTGGTTGTGTGAGTCCATAGTGACAAAGTTCGGAGATTGAGGTCTGTTTGTTCTGTTTGAGATCCAATGATCGAGTTCTAGTTCTTGTTCAAAGTCCAAGGAGTTCGAGGCCAAATATGCCGAGTTCAGAGAGTGCGAGGCCAAATATGCCGAGTGTGAGGCCATAGATGCCGAGTTCAAAGAGTGCGAGGCCAAAATTGCCGAGTTCAAGGAGTGCGAGGCCAAAATTGCCGAGGCCAAAAATGCCAATAGTACAGAGTACATTACTTGAAGAATACCATAGTTCGAGTTCGATTTCTGTTCGCGCACAGTTAGGCAAGGGACTGGGCCCATAACCTGTTATTATACAGTTTAAATAAAGTCACGAAAAGCAGAGTCTTGTTCATTATTTAATACGTAAAACGAATTCATCAAATTAAAAAAAGTACAAAACGAGATGATAAAGGCATGGTGAATTAAAACAATGTTACCACACACACCAATAGAGCTTAAATCTAGTTAAATTTCGATGGCAGTGTTGCTCATTTCCAACAATTATTTTTTGTGACTCGTTCGCGAACGAATTGATTTATATAAGTGAATCATTCGCGAACGAATTGATTCGTATAAGTGACTCGTTCGCGAAGGAATCGATTCATTTACTCAATTTTTGATGAATCATTCGCGAACGAGTTGATCAATAGTTACTAAATCATTCGCGAACGAATTGATTCGTATAAATGACTCGTTCGCGAACGAATCGATTCGTATAAGTGACTCGTTCGCGAACGAATCGATTCATTTACTCAATTTTTGATGAATCATTCGCGAACGAATTGATTCGTATTGGTGAATCATTTGCGAATGAATCGATTCATTTGCTCAATTCTTGATGAATCATTCACGAACGGATTGAATTATTTTTTGTGACTCGTTCGCGAACGAATTGATTTGTATAAGTGAATCATTCGCGAACGAATTGATTCATAAAGTAAAGAATTGATCAGTTTGTTGGCGTTTTGAGAATGGTTATTTCAAAACATTGATCAATTCGTTCATGAATGATTCATCAAAAATTGAGGGTCGTATTAGTACTTTGTAGGAATCGTGCAGGCCTAGTGAGATTTCAAATTTGATCAAAATTGATTCAGTCGTTTTCTAGATAATGTGTTTTAAAAAATGTCGAAAAAAAATGTTGTAGCTCGATAAACTTGGAAGCTTTGAGTAACAGAAGACAAAGCTTCTTAGCAATTTTTACCGGAAATGGAGGCTTATTGAAAATTTTTGGTAAAAGAACTAGGTCTTTTTGAGAATTATTAGTAAAAAAAGTGGTTTTTTTGCAATTTTGGGAAAAAGCGAGATGGTCGATTTTATTAAAAGGAACTTTGGGCAATTTCTGGCAGAAAATTGAGACTGTTGGAACAATTTTTACGTACGAGAAAGTGAGACTTTTTGGAATTTTTTTGGAAAATAGTGACAATTTTCAGGTACGAGTATTTTCGAAATAAAACAGTACGAGACATTAAATCGACATTTTTTTCTCAAAAAATTGACCCAAGACTTGAAAAAATTGAATTTTTGATTTTTTTTACGAGTAACTTAAGTAAAACTAAAATTTTGGAATCTTTAGTGGGTTTTCGATTTTCTGCAGAAATTTCAAATTGCTTTGGAGAGGGCTAAAAATGAACTTTAGGGCCTCTAATTTTGGACAATGCTTATGGGGTGCCTCCTTGACTGATCTTGGCGGTTTTACCTCGAAATTTCAGGGCTACTAGTTCAATCAAAAGTGAATTTTTGATCAAATTATAAATTCCAAAAAATTCGGAAGTAATCCTAATATTCTGAAAGAAGGTCCTGCATTTGAAAATTATGTTAATAGGTACTGATCAATAATTATCACGCTCTTGTTTCTTCCAGAATTAAATTAATCTATTCAAATTCTTTTTCACGAAGCAACAAAACACTTCGCCTATTAAAATGAGATCGCGACTACACATTTCATTCCTACACATGTTAAAACTGTCCTCCATCATGATGTAGATACTTTTGTCAGCTTAAACGATGACCACAATTCGTATTACAAGTACATTATAATAATATTCCCATGACAGAAGCAATTCGCGTATCTGGTCCTCTGGTCCAGTTGTAAATTAATTTTTGATATTATATCATTTAATATTACATTTGAAATTGCGTACGTATTAAATATTATACGAGTTATACGTTGACATGTAAAAAAAAAAAAAAAAATGTACAGAGAGATATTGTGGTAATCGTACACGAATTTAAATTCACATACTCACATTTAAAACTCACTTTAATTATACGAAATTAAACAGAATACATATTTACAATGTGCATAAAATACGTTCTAAAGATAACGATAAAATTACGTATATTTGGCTTTCTGAAGGGGGGATATTTACCACAACCCTCCTTTAATTTTGAAAATTCTCAAGCCATTTTGGGGGTTTTGAAACTCGCGATGACCTGCGAAGTAAAGGTTCTTCCGGCGGATCATTAGCTTGATCGGAGACAGGTTCTGACACAGGAACATTATCTGGAACCGGAGTTGTAGGAGTTGCAGGCATTGCACGAGTATATTTTTCGACTTGATTTTCATGACGTTGAATATTTTTCGTAGGCGTTGCAATATTAACAACCGGACCATTTATCGCTTCGATTACGCCTATTTCATCTTCGAATTTACTTTGAAACTTATTTTTGGTAAACGGACGTTCGATTAAAACTTCATCACCAACTTGAAGTTTCTGATTGAGCGGAAGAGGTTTTCCACTCGCCATAATCGATTTACTTTTATTCAGCCGATCTTTCTCGCGAACCTCCGCTTCCTCAACGAATGGCCGAAGGGTAGGTAGCTTATCTTGAATTCGACGATTGAATAAAAGCTCAGCAGGACTTTTCCCCAAAGTTGAGTGGGGTGTTGAACGATACATAAGTAAGTATTTATTTAGCTCAGACTGAATATCCTTTTTCTCCAACACTGCAATTTTAATGATCTTTTGCAAGGACCGATTCTGGCGTTCAATTTCACCATTAGCTCTTGCCCAATACGGACACGAAGTGTAATGAGCAATGCCTAACGAACGTAAATATTCCTCAAATTTATTTCGAAATTGAGGTCCGTTATCGGAGGTTATAGTTGAAGGTATTCCGTGTCTAGCAAATAATTCGTCGAGAAAAACAGTAGTATCTTCGACAGTGGTACTCTTCATAATTTTCACTTCGACATACCTGGAGAAATAATCAACAACTGCGCATAACTCTTTGCCATCCGGCAAACTTTTGAAATCAATCGCGAGCTGCTGCCAGGGGCCATCAGGAAAATCACGACGCGAAATTTGATCAGTAACAATCTGTTTGCCAACTTTTTGACATGTATCGCACGTTTTGACACACGTTTCAGCATGTTTATCAATGTTCGGCCACCATACCTTCGATCGTAGCCTGTCTTTGATTTTATTGATACCAGGGTGCCCTTCGTGAGCATTTTGTAACACTCGATCGCGTAATTCCGCTGGTACAATTATTCGAACACCACGAAGAAGAACACCTTCGACGACACACAATTCTGAAGCTATTGCGGAGAAGGGTTTTAATTTAATTTCTTGATTTGAAATTAAACTATCGCATATTTTCGATAATTCAGGGTCGTTTTCAGTCGCTTTCCGAATTTCACGTAGAGTAACAGCTTTTGGAGCCAACTGGGTTACGAAATTGATAAGATTTTTTTCGTACATATCGTTGATAGTGTGCGTAGCTGTGGATGTTTGAAGTAAACGAGAAAGAGGATCAGCTATGTTGTTTTTTCCAGGAGCATATCGAATAACATACTTGAATCCCTGCATCCGTAGCACCCATCTCTCTATACGAGCGCATGGTTTTGACCTTGTACCAAAAATCGTCTGTAAGGGTTTGTGATCTGTCACTAACTCGAATGTTCGTCCAAGTAGGTATATTTTTAATCGTTCAACGGCAAAAACAAGGGCTAACGCCTCTTTCTCCGTCTGCGAATACCGACGCTCGACTGCTGATAACGATCTACTTATGTAACAGATAACACGTACCTCGTCACCTTTTCGTTGTAAAAGTACTGCTCCTAGACCCACCGGACTCGCATCTGCCATTACGATGGATGTTAACGTAGGATCGAACAAGCTGAGGTGAGTTTCATCACTGAGAAGTGACTGAATATGAACGAACGCTTGTTCATCAGCTGCGTCCCATTTGAATGGCGATTCACGAGCAGTACGTTGTAACAGGTCAAGTTCAGTTGATAAATGTGGGATAAATTTACCAACATACGAAACTAACCCAATAAAACTTCGTAGTTCTTCAGGTGTTTCTGGAGATCGAAATTCTTTAATGGAAGCAACTTTATCAAAACCAGGTTGGATTACACCAGGTTTGATAATATGACCCAGGAACGTAACTTCATTCATACGAAACTGACATTTCTTCGGATTTATTGTCAGTCCATGTTCTTCTAAACGATGAAGTAGATTTCGAAGATTTAAGTCATGCTCCTCTTGCGTTTTACCGAATACGAAAATATCATCGATAAAGTTGAATACACCAATTAGGCCGCTTAAAACACCTTCGAGAATTCGTTGAAACATCTCTGGAGCGCAGGTGAGACCGAACATAAGTCGTTTATATCGAAATAAACCCAGGTGCGTGATGAACGTAGTAATTTCTCGCGATTCTTCGTCTAATTCTGCTTGATGATAAGCTCTGATAAGATCGACCTTGCTGAATACCGTAGCCTCAGCTAACAACGGAGCTAAATCATCCATCACAGGGAGGGGAAATTTCTCGTCTAGAACCGCTTCGTTTGCTCGTCTCATATCAACGCATAATCGAATATCGTCTTCACCGTCAGCTACTGGAACAATCGGCGAAACCCAACGTGAGGGCCCTTCAACTCGTTCGATAACATCAGCTTCTAGTAATTCGTTGATTTGCTTCTCAACTTTAGCTCGAAGTGCGTAGGGAATGCGTCGAAAAGGTTGAATTACAGGTGGAACAGACTCGTCAATCGGAATATGAAGTTGAAAATTTTTCAGCTTACCCAATGGTTTCATTAGGTTCGGAATAGCGCGAATTCGGGTATCTTTACATGCATTCAAACCAACACGAAGTACTTGTAGGGCTTTGGCATCTTGACGACCCAATAACGATTGAATATCTTCTTCAACGACAACTATTTCAGATATAACGGTCTGATCGTTGCATTGAATTTCAGCTTGAACAGTAAACGCAACAGTGTACTGTTTTTCACCCGTAGCATCGAAGAAATTTATCTCAGGATTACGTACGAAACCTTGAAACTGAGCGCCATTTCGTTTCAATTTCCGCCACTGTTTCCTTGATAACATTGTATACAAAGCACCGGAGTCAACGAACATTTTAGTACCAATATTACCGATGCGACATGGTACCCATTCTTCGATCTCGTCTGCTGAATCATTTCGAACACAGAATATATCTTCGTGAGTAACTTTCTTCACTGACTCCTTTCTCTGCTCATTTTTATCACGCGAACTCGAATTAGATTGGCCAGCTGCGGATGAATGACAAACCTTACTGTAGTGACCATTTTTCTTACATTTTCCGCATACAGCTTTCAGTGCAGGGCACTTAGGATCTTTCGCTCGATGACCGGAATGACCACAGCAAAAACACCGATCAGTATTTTCGCGATCAGGACTCGAAGCTCGTTTGGAAGGTTCCCTTTGAAACTTTTTCCCTTTAGAATTTCGTTTCTTGTCAGGAATTCGGCATACGTTGCTCGTATTCGCGCTAACTTGCGTGGAATTTGACTCACCACTAGCCATCGCAGAAGATTGAGAAGTAACAGTTTCAAGCGTTCGAGCTACACGTTCAAAATCGGCCAACGTTGCGTCTTCCTTTTGTTTCATGAGCTCGGTACGTACTTCAGCTGAACTGCAACCGTTTATTAACTGACCTTGGACAGCCTCGTCTACAAACGTACTCGCAAAGCTGCATAACTTAGCTTGATTTCGGAGCCGGGTGATAAAAGCCGTTAACGTTT
This sequence comes from Planococcus citri, assembly GCF_950023065.1. Taxonomy (NCBI): domain Eukaryota; kingdom Metazoa; phylum Arthropoda; class Insecta; order Hemiptera; family Pseudococcidae; genus Planococcus; species Planococcus citri. The sequence goes on along the minus strand of NC_088679.1, from coordinate 16,322,907 downwards.
CACCCTTTCCTTGTTTTAAAGTTGATAACACATGACGTTCATACCATTTATTGCTTTTCGGTTCTATCTGGGAGTCCAACCGAGAGAGCGTAAAGTTGTACTCGTCAGAGTCAGCAGGAATAGGAGTATCTTTCGGGAACGAATAATAGATGTCTTGGATTTCTGGTCCACCGAGTAAGAGAAGTTCCGCCTGTTTTCTTTTTGCATTAGATATATTCTTAGCAGTAAAATAAAACTCCAGCGTATCTTTCCATCTTGACCATTCATCGGCATTCGACATCTGCCGAACCGAAAAAGGTAAAATTAACCTCGGATCGGACATCCTCAGTTCACCTCGTCGCCATTTGTGGTAATCGTACACGAATTTAAATTCACATACTCACATTTAAAACTCACTTTAATTATACGAAATTAAACAGAATACATATTTACAATGTGCATAAAATACGTTCTAAAGATAACGATAAAATTACGTATATTTGGCTTTCTGAAGGGGGGATATTTACCACAGATATGTATAACTGGTTTCTTCATTCCGCAGTTCAATAACACCCCGGCAGACGCTATAATATTACGTGTTGCGAATTCCCATGTCTCATATGTGAGAATCTAATCGTCCGTATCGGAAAAGTTGATTTATTGTATCGCTTAACAATAATAGTACTACAAAGTGCGATAACAAAAACATTATTATTACTTAAAGATATGAAAACGTGATCATATAAACAGTTCGATGGAACCTAGCTACCAAACGAATGCTTTCTGCGAGAGGGCTTTTGTATCAGTTCAAAAGAATTTTTCACATTTTTTTTCTGCAATTGAGAGAGTCAGTATTGTGTTTTGTGTTTGGTTATTACCTGGGTAGATATCGATTGCTGAGCAATGCGAATCTCATAAATTCGTATAAGGTATGATCGAGAGAAGTCGTGAAAATGAGGTGTGAAACCTTGGCGTGAAAGATTAATTGCCATTTCGGTCGAAAGCATGGGCAAAATTGAGATGCTATGTGATTGGAGACTGCGGAGAGATCAGATTTGAAATGGTACATGGTTGGAAAAAATATGAGCTGGAAAATGGAAATGGTACGAGTAGATGGGTACGAAGTATCAGCAGGAAGCCGAAAGACCGAAACAGAGTGAGAAATATTTTGCTTACCTACAAGTGAACCAACCACCTTTCGAACTGACTCTTCGATTTGAACGAAACCAAACAACCAAACTAGGTACATAATGTAGATCGAAAGAACATGTCTTAAAACCATCGTTACCAAAACTTTTAGCCTTGAAGTTCATTTTTGGATTTTTGAAAAGTTTTTAAAAATTTAAAAATAAAAAAAAACTGTTTTAAGGGTAAATTAATTTTTAAACCTTTTCATAAAAATATATTAGCAAAGTGAACAAATAAAAATGCAAAATATGTTGTCAAATGTGTAGAAAGATTGCAAAAATGCTAACATTATTTTTTTTTTAATACCAAAAAAATTGCATGAAACATTGCACTTGTAAAAAAAATCTGTTGAAATGTTATAAAAATAATGAAAAAATGGCTGAAAAACAATTTGATAAAATATTTCAGAAAATTGGGGAGGGGGGAGGGAGACAAAAAATTGCTTACTAATTTGAAGTTTCCAACTATTCATCAAATATTGTCAAAATTGAATGAAATATTGCCAAAAAAATATCATAAAAATTGTTCATCAATAGACACTAAATTGTTTAAAACTACCAAAAATTGATTTAAAATTACCTAACAAAATTTAACAAAAATGACTTTAAAATTTGTTAATTTATTGGCATTAAAAAGGTAGGAAAAGACTGAAAGCTTGAAAAAAGTGCTTGAAATGTTGAAAATATTATCAAAAAATGTGAAAAAAATGATAGCAAAATTAAGCGAAAATGAAGATGAAAATTGAATTATTTATGCAACTAAAATAAATCTTAAAATTTGAAGAAAAAAAAACGTTGCAAAAATTACCCAAGTTTTTGGAAATTACAAAAAATTGAAAAATTGTTCATCTCAAAAATTGATAAAAAATATTAAAAATTTAAGGCATTCAAGAAAATTGCTTAAAACAGGATTAAACATCCATTAAAACAAATAAAAATGACTAAAAGTTGAGATACCATTCCAAATTTTCAGCAAAACGTTGCAAAAAGTGCAGAAAATGGTGAAAATTGTAAAAATCTAGTTGAAATGTTATCCAAAAAAAAAAAATTTGTTACATGTAAAAATCTGCAAAATTCGCATTAAAGATGAAGAAAATCACCAAAAATTGATGACATTTCAAATTCTGCAAAAATTACTTAATTTAGATGAGAATCGCGGAAAAATGATTTAAAAATGTTATAAAAATGAAATTGAATTTTCCAAAAATTCCGTATTGAAAAAAAAACTCCAAAATTGTTATAAAAATCGATGGAAGGTACCAAAAATCGATGATATGACAATAGGAATAATTGCACCCCTCTCCCCGATCCTCAGAAACAACTTTTTTTTTACAGAGGATATCCTAAGAGGAATTTTAAAGCAAAAAATTCATCACGAGTCAACATTTCAAGTGCTAAAGTGCATTTTTTTATTTTTCACCAATTTTTTTGAAAATCAAATTTAGGTCAAAAAAGAGGGGAAAAAATCAAAATTTTACCAATTTGATCTAGAAAGCCGAAATTTGAGATGTATTCTATTTTCGACCTGCTAAATCGATTGAAAACGATTTCAAACCGTTTTGAGCAGTTCTGGAGCCTCCAGCAGATTTTTGAAACTTGAAATTTCCACAAAATTTCATCAAATCACGTTCGAAATCCAAAATTCACGCTGCACTGCTTGAACACGCCATCAAGTTGACTGCTGATGAGTACAAGTCATTTTGGAGACTCCAGCAACTTTTTGAAAATTCTTGGAGCCTCCGGCAGATTTTTGAAACTTGAAATTTCCACAAAATTTTATCAATAAATGCAGTTGGAAAGTCGAAATTCATTTTTTAAACTAATTTCAATACACTATGAAGTCCACTGCTGGTAGATTTAAAATCGTTTTGGAGCCTCCAGCGACTTTTTGGAAATTACTGGAGCCTCCAGTCGATTTTTCAATGCTCAAAATTTTCATAAAATGTTACCAAATGGAGTTGGAAATTCAAAACTCTCTTTGCACTTCATTACTGCGCTATCAAGTCGACTGTAGGTGCGTTCGAGTCATTTTGGAGCCTCCAGTGACTTTTTGGAAATTACTGTAGCCTCCAGTCGATTTTTCAATGCTCAAAATTTCCATAAATTTTTACCAAACGGAGTTGGAAATTCAAAACTCTCTTTGCACTTCATTAACGCGCTATCAAGTCGACTGCAGGATGGGTTCGAGTCATTTTGGAGCCTCCAGCAACTTTTTGAAAATTCCTAGAGCCTCCAGCAGATTAAAATTCAGATTTCCAACGTCATTTGATGAAATTTTGTGAAAATACCAAGTTTTAAAAATCTGCTGGAGGCTCCAGAACTGCTCAAAACGTTTGAAATCGTTTCAATCGAATTGGCTGGTCTAAAATAGAGTATTTCCCAAATTTCAGCTTTCTAGGTCAATTTGGTAAAATTTTGATTTTTTTTTCTCATTTCTGACCTAAATTTGGTTTTTAAAAATTCGCCAATAATCGAACTAGGTACCCTTAACTACTCTACTAGTCACCAAAAAATTGAACAATGGCTCAAAAATTCCAAATTTTTCAAACACGAAAATAGCTGTTGAAAACCGATAAAACGTAAAATACCAATTTTTTTCACATCTCATCTCCATTCATGCGAATTGACCAACAGTAGATTAAACTGCACCACGAAAAGAGTGGAAATATACCAAGCTACATCGGACAGACAGTAATGTCTTTTTATTCGAATAGTTACCATGTAATTCGAGACTTTGGAAAGCCATCGTCGCATAAACGCTCGATTCAATGTATACTAGTAACTCGGTATCAAAATCAGGGTAATAATTATTATAAACGGCATTCCATTATTTTAATTTCATTTAACCTAATCTCATTTATTAAAGATTCACCTGAAGCGTAAACTAGAATACCTACCGTACAAGAAAATAATAAAAATACGCGTCGATAAAATCTGCAGAAAAAGACACGCTTCCTGCATAAAAATAATTGACTGATACTATAGCTTGCTAGTTGTTCACGATTCACATTTACGTGCTAGAGGTTTGAGGAGACTGCGGAGTTGGGCTAGCGTAATATGTAGCTTGTCTAGGTATAGTGTTTCGGAGGAATAAAAGTTGGTAAAAAAAAAAATGAAAGAAAGAAAGAAAAAGAGATTGTCAAAGGAGCTCGGTCGACGAGCGAACGATTTTTAATTTCAGAATACAATAAAGTTGATAGTTAATTACGCGTTATTAACTCGCGACTTGCTCTTTGTAGTTTCACCTTATGACGTTACGAGAGCTACTCGTATTTACGTTGCTTATTGTTTTTTCGGTTCGGAATGGGCAAATCGTAAAGACGATTAATTTTTTTAACCGATAATTGAGAGAAGAGTTCGAGATGTTGATGTCGTGTTTGAAGATACCTATACCTACGCAGGCTACATTGTATAGGCTTATAAGTTGTAGGTATACTGTTGTTGTTGGGATTTATTTATAGTTTATAATCGATGTGTTACAGACGGAGGTGGATATTTCCCACGACCGGGTATTGTATTGGATGACCCAGAATACAAACCAGGAGCTCATCGAAGACCTCCTCCCATTATTACATCTCCTCCGGCTAAAGCAACGCAGAATAGGGATGTGTTCGACGTTACCGTGTCAGCCATCCAAGGACCGGGTGCTAATGATAACTCGTCGAAAGCTGGACATCCTTATGTCTTCCCTGGTAAGCTTCGAGAAGATACTATACTTATTATTTTGTGCCTGAGACGAGAGCGAACTGACCGTTTGAAAATGTGAATGTGGTTTTTACTGCGAATTTCTAGAATTTCTCTCTAATTGAAGCTCTGTACTCGCTTAACATAGATTCTGATTTTTAATGTTAAGGGAGGGGGGTAGGGTTGGAAATAAATTTGAAATCAGCTTCTATAAAAACTTTACAAAACTTTCAAGTTTATGAAATTTGGGTATTTTTTGTAGGGTGTAGGAAAATAATATTAAGTGCAAATTGAAATTTGAAACCAATAACCCCCCCCCCCCACACAAAAACTTGAAAAACCGTAGGTAGGATGTCACATGATTTTAAAGTTTTTTTCTTTAGTTTGATCAGAATTGAGGATGAAACTTACTTGTGGGTAAACTAATTGAAATTATCCGATATATAAAAATCAATGCCTTTCCTCAGATAAAAATTTGCAAAAAGATGACCCTCAATTTTTTTCCTCAGGAAAAAAAATATTAACAAGAAAGCTATTTATCCCAACTGACAAAAAAAATTTTGAACCAGATAAAGTTAGACTGAAAGGGCATGCAAAAATATCACCTGCCAGAATTTCAGAGGAGCCTGAAATGCATTTTTCGAGTTTTGGTGAATTTTTGAAAATAAAATTTGTGTCAAAGATGGAAAAAAATCAAAATTTTACCAAATTGGGCTAAAAAGCTGAAATTCGAGTACCCATATCCTATTTTGGACCCCTCCTCCAAATCGATTGGAAACGGTTTTGAACACTTCTGGAGTCTCCAGTAGCCCAGCTTTTTAAAAGTTGATCTCAATTTCTGCGAAACGATTAAGTATGTTGATTTGTAAAGCCAAATTTAAAGATGCTGACTGCTGAGGAAAACTAAAGACCAAGTTTTGATGAAAATTTGGTGTAAAATTTCATCACCTGAAAATTTTTCCAATGTCCTTTGACATTTTTAACAGAAAAAAAATGTTGATGCTTCAGATTTAAGAAAAATGTATGTATGTACCTATTTTGGAAACGTTAAAATCACTTCACGATAGAATTTGATCCAAAATAGCTCAATTTTGAATGTTACAGGAAAAATCAAATGAAAAATTATCGAGCACTTGCTAATGTATTTCAAATGTAAATTCTTCAATTTATTTGAAAAAATATGCATAAACGCCTTTTGTAGGGGTGCCTAAAATGGGGGCTCTTTAAAAAAGGTTCAGAATTACGAATATACAGGGAGCTTAATTGAACTTTTTCATCTAGATAATTGACTACGTATATATCTCAAAACGTTACGTTTGGCCCAAATCGCAGGTTTCTAGTTTTTCAGGGGTTCCCAAAATATCGAGTACCAGCGGAAAATTTTATTGAGTTTCAAAATTTCGTAGGATGTATGGTCTTTTAAATACTAATAAACTATAAAAAGCATTTTAGTGGGGTTCTGAGCGATTGATTCAAAATGGTGGTCCCAAAATTTCCAAAAATCAACCCCCCCCCCTAATTTCTACCCCCGAGAGTCGAAAATAAGGAAATTACCTCGTAAAGTTTATCGGGTTCAAACAGATATTTTATGCTAAAAAAGTTCTTGAAAAAAATACTCAGTGGTTCCTAAAATAATTTTTTATTCGAAACTTTGGGAACCCCTGTAGCCCAAAAATGGCCATTTTGAGTTAACTAACCACGAATTCGTATTTGGGACATTTATTAGAACATTATTTTAAGAGTGGTCGAGTCGATCACTGTCCTGGCCCCAAAAATGGCCTTATCGCGCAACTCCTTTCATTTTGAAATTTAAAGTGGAAAATTTCAGTGTAAAAAATGAAAAAATTATGTCCTAAATTTACATAATCAAATTCCAAAATGATCGAAAATTTGAATTTAAGCAGGTATTTTCCCTACAAGTCCATTGGTTTTCCAAAATAAATTTTTTTTCTGATGAAAAATTGTGTCTCGCAGAATTGAAATGGTCTCAAAATGAAAATTTTTTAAATCAAAAACTATCACGACATTTAACCTGTGATGTGGAAAAATTTTCCTTTACGAGGTGTCGAAGATGTCAAAAAAAAAAAGAATTAAATTCTGCATTTTGAAGCATTAAATTTTTTTTGCAAGCCCATTGAACTTTTTTAAGGCACGTTAAAACTTATAAGGGTTGAGTAGGTAAGGTACCTACTTGGACTTTATTTTCGAATTCGATCACTCTTTTTTTTTTATGATGGTTCAGAGCTTCAGAAGTACGGAGAGCAATGGCAATTGAGATTGGTGAATAATTATTAAAAATTGGCCAAAGAGCTAAGAAATAGTTGAGAAATAATCGAACACTTAAAATAAGTCATTCATTCAGAGTTTGATTCTTTTTTATGGTAAGAGTTTTTAAAGAGCTTGAGTTGAGACCCTTTTCAAAATGAGTTGAATCGACTTAAGAGCTGAGAGCCTGCTAAACCGTGATTAGATTGAAAGAACGTGTAAAAATATATCAGGAGTCCAAATTTCAAGTGCTGAGGTGCATTTTTAAATTATTTAGGTAGTGACTTTTTAAAAATAAAATTCGAGCCAAGGATGGAAAAAAAATCAGAATTTCATCAAATTGACCTGGAAAACTGAAATTTGGTATACGTCCTATTTCTGACTTTCCAAATCGATTGAAAACGGTTTAAAAACGTTTTGGGTAGTTCTGGAAAAATGCTGGAGCCTCCAGCCGATTTTGGAAAGTTGAAATTTTCACAAAATTTTACAAAATAATGGTGGAAAGGTACCTAAAATTTACTCTATTCCCTTAATTTCAACATTTTGAGTCGAATGAAGCTGATTTAGGGCCTACTGGAGCCTCCAGCCATATTTCGGAAACTCCATAATTAATTCTGGAGAAGAATACGTTTCTAAAATGGCTGGCATCGATTTTGGAAAAATCATCATACGTGCTCGAGTTGATTTGGACAGATTTTATGACCTTTTTTGGAAAACTGGAATTTTCGAAATATTGCTGGAGGCTCCAGAACAGCTTTGAAATTTACTCTATCATCTCAATTTCAACATTTCGAGTCGAGTGAAGCTGATTTAGATCATACTGGAGCCTTCAGCCATTATTTCGAAAATTCCATGTTAATGCTGGAAAAGATAGGTACGTTTCTTAAATGGCAGAAATCGATTTTTGAAAATGTTGATTTGGACAGCTTTTATGAGCTTTTTTTTTTAGAAAACTTGAATTTTCGAAGTATCGTTGGAAGCTCCAGAGCAGTTCAAACCAAGGGTATAGAATGAATTTTAGGTTTCCTACCTTCATTTGGTGAAATTTTGTGGGAATTTCAGCTTTAAAAAATCTACTGGAGACTCCAGAACTGCTCAAAACCCTTCGAACCCGTTTTCAATCAATTTGAGAAAATAATTAAGCGAAATTATGATTTTTTTTCCAGTGTTCTTGACCCAAATCAATTTTTAATTATTCACCAAAAATCGAAGAATGCATTTCAGCTCTTAAAATTTTGGCTTGTGATATATTTTTGCATGCTCTTTCAACGTAGCATTTCTTTTTACCAATTTAAATATGTATGTACCTCCTTTGTGACTGAAATTGAACAATTTATCAATTATTTCACTTGTACCTTGATGTTTTACAGTCGATATCGAAGCAGCTCAAGTAGACGTTGGTCACAACGACGTCATAACCAATCCACAAGCAGGTCAAGATTTCGTATCAATCGATGGCAAAAGAACGTATTTGAATTTATTCGACAGCACTCCGGCAGTTACTGGACATATTTCACCTACATTGGTGAAAAATCACCCCTTGGCTCCAGCCGGGTAAGCAAACCTCACTACACCTACTTATAAATTTCACTTCATGTGCGATTATTCTTGATTGATTAAAATTCCTCTCGTTCGCGTTGCGATTTCCGGAACGTTTTCGATCATTCGACGATGTATTTAATTACTCACTACGCGGTGTGTGAGATGTTCGATAAATAATGGTTCTCATTTCGATATAAATTACGCAGGAAATCCAACGCTTGTCGATCAATTAAACGAAATTTTTATGCTTCTTTCAACTTTTACATTTTATCGTTATCGAACATCGATGATACAGCTACGGCATACCATAATTTTTCCTTTTGGTTTATTCCTCCTATAGCAGTTCGTCATACTCGCCGGCGAATGCTTCAACATCGAAAACCGTTCCTACTAAATCTCCGCTGCCAGTTTGGAAGAAACCTACCCATCCTCCGGTTCGAATAGACACGTGTATTGTCGGAGATGATTCGACCTGCGAGGTTAAATGGCACGAGATGTGTCGCATAGAAGTAGGAGTGTCATCGTGCCATTGTCGTCCCGGCTACGCCAGAAGGAAACCTAGAGAGCCTTGTCTTCGTAAGTACCTACAAATATCTGGAATTTTGGAATATGGGTCAGCAGTCTGATAAAGCCTATAGGGCTATCGAGTCGACAGAGATATGTATTTTTGGTAGAATTTCATCGACGTTGTGTCGAGTATAGAACTTCTAATTGGCAATTGGCATGAACATGACGTGTACAACTGTACATATGTCGTACGATGATTTATATAATTCGGTTTATTTTTCTTACTCTTTTCTTTTTCAGATGTGGTTTCTCTGTTCTTATCGTTGAGAGTCGATCGTATGTATGATTTGCATTTATCATGGAGTGATAAATATACCGATAATGATACATCCGAATACCAGCAGCTCGAATACGAAGCTGGAAAAGCTGTAAGTATGAATTGATAAATATTATGGGATTATTATGGTGGGTTTTTGACAATTTTAGAATACCTAGGTACCTATATCTTACTTTGAAGTATAACCTAGTGGAAAATGACTGAATCTGATCCCATTAATCAAATTTTACCTGATTGAATTGAATCGAATCAAATCAAATCAGATCAGATCCGGACGTTCCATATACCTATTTGATCTGACCCATCTGGAACAGATCTAATAATCTGACCAGATCTGAAAGGATCTAATCACCTGATTGGTCGAACAAAATCAGATCCAGAAATTTCTCAGATCAAATTTAATCTTACGCAATCATTTTTTCCTTATAATGAAATTTAGCTAATGAACTGAAGATGGAAAGTTATGGAGAACCGAGAACATACAAGTTGTTTGTAGCTGAAAATATAAAATTTTTGCAGGTTTAAATTTTTAAAAAATTGTTTTGAATTGTATCTTTTGAAAAAAGGAGAAGGAGGCTCTAAGAGTTTAATATGCTATAAAACAATTCAGTTTTTCCAAAAAAATTCAATTTTAAAAAATTTCAGTAGGCCAGACATTTTTATTTATAAATATGAGCACGCTGGTGATTTTTACATTTTATGACCTGGAGCCTGTTCTAATTGATCAAATAAAGTCAAACTTGGGAAATGGGATTCTTTTGGAAGCTAAAATTGACCTCTGCAGTTGGAAGGGTCAGAGTTGAAAATTACAGAAAGGTCATTTTTTTGGAGAAGCATAATTTGACCCTAAATTGATGAAAAGTGTCCAAATCCATACCATTTGTGAGTACTGTCATTTTGAATAACATATCCAAATTTCAGCTTCCTAGGTCATCCCCATCACATTTAAGGTGAAAAACCCGGATTTTGACCCTATTTTTGACCCCACTCCACTCTTAAAATTGACCTAAGGAGTCCCAATGTCCAGTATACAATGGGATAGTGCCACTTGAGTGTATTTTGCAGGTTTCAACCTTCCGACCCTATTTGATCTCTCTCCAGGGTCAAAAAAGTGGATTTATTGGCTATTTCACAAATGTTTTTCGACCTTTAGGAAAGCCTACAGCCCCTTCAAATTGACCTAGAGAGTCCAAATTTTCACAGTAAATTGGGAGGGTGTACTCTAATTCCCTTTTGCTGGTTTCAGCCTTCCAAACCCATTTGACCCCTCTCCAGGATGAGAAAAGAGGATTTTCAGCTATTTTCAAGTTTTTTTTTCAACTTTTAGAACACCCTGTAGCTCCTTCAAATTGACCTAAAGAGTCCAAATTTTCACAGTACATTAGGAGGGTGTACCCTGAGGTCCCTGAGTGCCTTTTGCAGGTTTCAGCCGTCCAAACCCATCGTTCTAATTGATCAAATAAATAAAGTCAACTGTCACAGTGTTTTTGCGTTTGAATTACATATTTACTTGACCATTTTAATAATTTTATGATTTTTTTCATAACATTCTACGAGTCAAATGTGAAAAAAAGAATAAAATTAATTGCTAATATATGCATACAAAAATTGAAACATTTTGAAAAAATTTAAAACTGAAAAATTGAATAAAATAAATTTTAAAAATTGATTTTTTCCTTCTTCAAGTTTTTGGAACCAGAAAGTCTTTTTTTTCTCAATGGGGGGGGGGGGTTGTGTCACAACAGTGTTTCAATTTCTGACATATTACATAAGTACACATAGGTATTTAAAAAAAAAAAAAATCAAAATGTTACAATTTATTAGTATTAGGTACCTACGAGATACCTTCACCTATTCTCTGAATTTTTTTTCAAGTCTTCGAGAAAACATTCAAGAGGGGAGGGGTGATCCACTGCCATAAAACTTAAACTCCTAAAATTTTACCAAAAGTTTTCAATTTTCATTTTTTTTTCAAAAAACTACCATTTTTAAAAATTTTAATGAATCATTATCATCTACTCATTTTATTAATATCTTTTCTGTTTTTTTTTTTTAAAAAAAACTTTTTAGAAATCCTTTTTGATTAGAGGAGGGGACGAGAGGACACTTATGTAGTTTATTGCCATAAAAGCAGTCTTCAATTTCTAGCACTTTTCCAAAAAAAAAAATTCCATCATCTCAAAATGACACAATGTTTTCATGAACATTTCAATGAAACACTCACCTATATACCTACTTATTATTGTCACTTTTTCTTCAAATTTTCTAGGCAATTTTTCAATTAAAAGAAGATGGTTTCAATAAACTTTCACATTTCAGTTTTTCAGAATTTGCCAAAAATGTTGATTTCTTTGTTTTGAAAATGCAGCAACTCTTGGACATTTTAATAAATCATAATTTCTAATTTTATGATTTTGTTCTGATGGAAGGCTTAGGATTTTAATGAAAAAAAAATAAATTTCTGATTTTTTTGTTGATTTTTTTGGGGAAGGGGGCAAAATTATCATGCAATGTTACTTCTGAAAAAATGAATTTTCTAATTTTTAAAAAGTTTGAAATTGGAGCACTTTTTAATTTTATTTCTAATTTTTAAAACAACTTTATGAGTTTTTCAAGTTTTTTTCATTTTTTATTTTGTATTATTTTTTGGTTCAATAATTACAAAAATTTAGTACATTTTTGTTCAATATTTATTTGGTAAAAAATCTGCTTGAAGCACTTTTTTTAAAATTAATTTTTAACATTGAATTTTAGTGTGTTTTATTACATACTTATAACATTTTTTTGGATTTAAAATCTTTTTTCTATAATTTTGATATTTTTTCAGGCAAAAAATGTCTTAATTTTTTCAACTTTGCGATAAAATAGGCCTTAAAATGATTTTTTTTTTGAAAAAGTAATCTAAAATTTTGTTGTTTTTTTTAAATTGTTTGTTGGTTTCCTTTTTTTTAACGTTAAAAACAAATTAAATCTGAAATTTTGAAAAAACATGAAATCGTTATTTTTTGAAGTAAATTGAATCATAAAATCAGATAGGTAACTAGTATGGACATTCTCAGGATCCAATTTGACCAGATCTGAACTGGTAACATCTGATGAGATCAGAATTTCATCAGATTAAAAGTCTGTTCAGATCTAATCAGATCCATTATTTTGATCTATTACGTACCTACTTAATGTACTTTTCATGTTCTGAGATGACTTGAGATTGATAATTTCAAGCGATTTTATGGCAATAATGTGAAAAATTCGCTAGAATGAGCACAATCATTTCTCCTTCTGTCCTTTTCTCTTCCAAAAAACAAAGGAATTTAAAAATTAAATCCATTTATTGAGAACTGAATTACTCGAAACATTTTCTAGAAAAACTGTAAAATTACTTTAAACTGATTTCAAAATTATTTTCAATTTGACTGTATTGTTTTCTCAGACTGTAGAGCAAATTGGATGGTTTTGCTCACCCACCCCTCCTTCTTGGCCTAACCCGCACTTTCTATAATTTTCAAAAAAAAAAAAAAAAAAAAAGGATCAGTGAAATTTAGACTTATGATATCGATAGTACGAGTACTTTGAATTATTTTGTAAACTAGGTACGAGTAGATATACTTAGCCTAAGTAGGTATGTGTCGTTTTTATCTCAATTTCATCTGTTGGTTTTTTCGCAGATCGATTCGGCCCTATCGATGACACCATTCTCGGATCTGTTTCTGGGTTCCAGAGTGAACAACATGTACACCACTCGCAACAGCAACATCGCCTCACCAGTATTCGTAAACATGACCATCCAATTAGCCGAAAGTCATGAAACATTAAGAACATCGGTGAAACAAGACATACAGAAACATTTAATGGGCGTCATTCAGCGACGCAGCAATAACGTCGGAGCTAGCGCCTTATGGGTAGACTCGCCGAGTGGCGTTGTTTCTCAGATACACGGTAAATACTCGTACTTTACCTGTGTATACTTATATATAGGCCTATGCACATCGAACTCGAAGAACGAACGAAATCGTGTTCTGTATAAATACCATATAGCATAACTTTAGCTAGTTAGCGCGATGCGATGATGATGAAGGAGAAAAAATGATAATGTTGTGTTCGCGATATCATATTTAAACTGGTTATAATTTATAATTACCTTTGCAGACGTGGACGAATGCACAGACCCGGAACTAAACGATTGCCATTCGGCCGGAAAATGCACCAATGTTTTCGGATCTTTTCACTGTACATGTCCGGAAGGATATCGTGATCCTATGGCTGGTGATAATCACAGCAGTGGGCGTACCTGCGAAGCCTGCAATGCTGGGTACTGTAACCATCGAGGAGAATGCAGTTTCCTTAACGGTCAACCTATCTGCAAGTACGTTATGCTTGCCTACCTATCCACCTACCTATCTATTGTTTTGACCGTGTACTTTTTTTTCCTTCTCATTTCGATCAATCTTTGTGATATTTGTATGAACTATGTTGTTATACGTACTTACGTACGTCGACGACTCGCGCGTATGTAACGGAATATTCCAATTCCATCGTACTACCGACGAGGTCGAGATCGAATTTAATGCGTGAAGATACGAGTATTAGTCGCGGTGATGATGTAGGTGTGCGTTATGGTTCGTGGAAATATTACGGTGGTTCGCATATTTACCCACATATTTTCTCTGTGTATCTGCCAAGTCGAGTTATTGTCTCAATTGACAGTTTCAAATCGATCAATTTACTATAAATATGATATCGATGGCGATATGGTACTCTATAAGGTACTGGTAATTGCATGACATACCGAGATGAATTTATCACGAGGCGAGAATCGGTTCAAATTGCGAGAAATTGGTTTCTAATTGAAAGCCTATAAATAGCGAATTTTGAAAATGAAAGCAGTAATACTTACTATGACGCTATGATCCTTCGCTTATTTGAGAAGCAGAGTATAGAAGAATTTGTACGCTTGTTTTGTTTCATTTTCTCTTCTTGGAGCTCTTATCCAATAGTCCGGCATATGGCAATAGGAACAATTGCACTCCCCCCCCCCATCCTCTGATATAACTTTTTTCTTAAAAGGAACATCCTCAAAAACATTTTAAAACAAACTTGCCAAAAAAAAAGTTAGGTTTACTAACAAAATGGCGGCGAATTTGACCAACAGGTCAGCCGAAATCGCAGATTTTGCTTTCGAACGTAGAACACGCACAAAATTTTTTGAAATGGATAAAGCTAAATCGAAAGAGCATGAAAAATTTATCACGAGTCAAAATTTCAAGTGCTAAAGTGTATTTTTCAATTTTTAGTGTATTTTCAAAAATCAAATTGTAAACTAAAATGAGAAAAAAAATCAAAATTTTACCAAATAGACCTAGAAAGCTGAAATTTGGGATATATCCTATTTTAGACCTATCAAATTGATTGAAAACAAATTTGAAGCTGTTTTGAGCAGTTCTGGAGCCTCCAGCAGATTTTTGAAACTTTGAAATTACGACAAAATTTCATCAAGCGATGTTGGAAATCCGAAATTTGTTTTGTAAACTAATTTCAATACGCTATGAAGTCGTCTGCAAGTAGATTTCTAGTCGTTTTGGCGCCTCCAGCAATTTTTTTGAGAAATACTGGAGCCTCCAGCAAATTTTTGAACCATGAAATTTCTACAGAATTTCATCAGGTGGTGTTGGAAAGCCGAAATTCGATCTGCACAGTGCGTGCTAAAGTTAATTTAGACAAATTTTTTTGGCATTTTTGGGAGAACAGAAGTTTTTAAAAATCCGCTGGAGGCGCCAAAATGGATTGAAAGTTGAAACTGCCTGCAATTCATTTCGGAATTGATTTCAAAAATTGGGTGTAAATCTCCATTTGATGAAATATTGTGGAAATTTCAAGTTTCAAAAAGTCGCTGGAGGCTCCAAAATAACTTGAATTCGCCAGCAATCGTCTTGATAGCGTGTTGAAATTGGAGTTCAGAGTGATTTTTGGATATTAAACTCTGCTTGGTGAAGTTTTACGGAAATTTCGAGCATTAAAAAATCGACTGGAGGCTCCAGTAATTTCCAAAAAGTCGCTGGAGGCTCCAAAACAACTTTGAATCTACCTGCAGTGGACTTCATGGCGTATTAAAATTAGTTTACAAAATGAATTTCGACTTTCCAACTGCATTTGATGAAATTTCGTGGAAATTTATCAAGTTTCAAAAATCTCCTAGAGGATCCAAGAATATTCAAAAAGTTGCTGGAGTCTCCAAAATGACTTGAACTCATCAGCAGTCAACTTGATAGCGTGTTCAAGTAGTGCAGTGTGAATTTTGGCGAACGTCATTCGATGAAATTTTGTGGAAATTTCAAGTTTCAAAAATCTGCTGGTGGCTCCAGAAGTGCTCAAAACGGTTTGAAATCGTTTTCAACCGATTTGGCAGGTCGAAAATAGGATACATCTCAAATTTCGGCTTTCTAGATCAAATTGGTAAAATTTTGATTTTTACCCCTCTTTTTTGACCTAAATTTGATTTTCAAAAAATTCGTCAAAAATCGAAAAATGCACTTTAGCACTTGAAAATGTTGACTCGAGACGATTTTATTGCTTTAAAATGTCTCTTAGGATATCCCCTTTAAAGAAAAAGTCGTTTTTGAGGAGCGGGGGGAGGGATGCAATTATTCCTATTGTCATATCATCGATTTTTGGTACCTTCCATCGATTTTTATAGCAATTTTGGAGTTTCTTTTTCAATACGGAATTTTTGCAAAATTCAATCCCATTTTTATAACATTTTAAAATCATTTTTTCGTGGTTCATCTCATCTAAATTAGGTAATTTTTGCAGAATTTGTTCTCAAATTGTACGCAAAATATTTAAGCCAAGTTCACTTTGTTTTCAACTTCAAATATCACAGAAATTTCATCAATTTTTGGTGTTATAAAAATTTTGCAGATTTTTACATTTCACAAAAATTTTTTTTTTTGGATAACATTTTATATAGATTTTTTCAATTTTCGTAATTTTTTGCACTTTTTGCAAGAATTTTTAAAAAGTTGCTGGAGGCTCCAAAATGACTCGAACCCACCTGCAGTCGAATTGATAGCGCGTTAATGAAGTGCAGAGAGAGTTTTGAATTTTCAATTCCGTTTGGTCAAATTTTATCGAAATTTTGAGCATTGAAAAATCGACTGGAGGCTCCAGTAATTTTAAAAAAGTCGCTGGAGGCTCCAAAACGACTTGAAATCTACCTGTAGTGGACTTCATAGTGTATTGAAATTAGTTTACTAAATGACTTCCGCCTTTCCAACTGCATTTGATGACATTTTAGGGGAATTACAAGTTTCAAAAATCGACTGGAGGCTCCAAAAATTTTTAAAAAGTCGCTGGAGGCTATAAAATGGCTTAAACTTGCCAGCAGTTGACTTAATAGCGTGTTTATAAGTTGAAGTGCAGCGTGAATTTCGGAATTCCAACTTCATTTAAGTTTCGAAAATGTGCTGGAGGCTCCAGAACTGCTCAAAACGGGTTGAAATCATTTCCAATCGATTTATCAGGTTGAAAATAGGACATTTCCCAAATTTCAGGTTTCTAGGTCTATTTGGTAAAATTTTGATTTTTTTCTCATTTTTGGCTTAATTCGATTTTCAAAAATTCATCGAAAAATGCACTTTTGCACTTGAAATTTTGACTAGTGATAAATTTTTGTATGCTTTTTCGATTATAGCCTTGTCCAGTTTATGAAATTTCTTGCATGTCCTATGTTGAGAAGCAAAATCTGCGATTTCAGCTGACCTGTCAATCAAAATAGCCGCCATTTTGTTAATAAAGCCAATTTTTTTGACAGATTTGCTTTAAAATGTTCTTTAGGATATCCTCTTTTAAGAGATAGTTGTCCCAGACAATCGGGGGGGGGGGGGGAGACGCAATTATTCCTATTGGCATATCCCAGTTGACCAAATGCTAGCAAATTTTGTGCTAGCGTAAATGGTGCCGGAATTTGAGACACTTTTTTAAAAAAATTCTAGCAAATCAGTTGCGATTAGGTCGCATTAGAGTAGCAGAATTGCGCACAAATAGCTAGCACGTAGCTGGCACAAAGCTAGCAAAAAGCTAGCATTTTGTTGGCACTTTGCTCTGCATTCTGCTACGTACATGCGACTAAATCGCGACTGATTTGCTAGCAATTTTTGCAAAAAGTGTCTCATATTCCGGCACCATTTACGCTAGCGCAAATTATGCTAGCAAGAAGCTAGCATTTTGCTAGCGTAGAAAAACTTTGATCAGTAAAAGTAATTACTATTAATTAATTTTTTTAAATTCTTGGTGTTTACTTTTAACAGGTGATAGTTTTCCAGGAAATTCCAAAAATTAGGCGACTGTCCCAGCTCAGAGCTAGCATAACGCTAGCATCTTGGGACAGTATGAGAAGAGTGATTATGAGAAGAGTGATGTCACTCTTCTTACTTTTCAACATGATACCACCTTGAGCTTATATTCAACTTGATGACACACTTTATCTAAGAGTAGCAAACTATACCATGAGAGAGATCGACGCTAGCAATTTGCTAGCATTATGCTAGCGCTTAGGTTGAAAAATCTCTTTATTAAATAAAAAATGAAGTTTTTTTTTTTTAAATAGAAAAATTGTCAAAATTTAAAATTTGAAAATAAAGTATTAAACAAACCATGAAAATGAAAAATTTCAAAAACATTTGAACAACATTTTAGTCCACGGCAATGGGAGTAATCCCCTGCCGATCCTCCAAGACAACTTTTTCCTTAAAGGGGACATCCTAAGGAACATTTTAAAGCAAACTTGCTGAAAAAAAAATTGGCCTTACTTACAAAATGGCGGCAATTTTGATTGAAAGGTCAGCCGAAATAGCAGATTTTGCGTTTCAACATAGGACGTGCACGAATTTTTTCAAACCTTACAAACGTAGATCGAAAGATCATGCAAAAATTCATCACCTGTCAAAATTACAAGTGGTAAAGTACCTTTTTCGATTTTTGGTGAATTTTCAAAAATCAAATTTTGGCCAAAATGTGAGAAAAAATCAAAATTTTACCAAATTGACCAAGAAACCTGAAATTTAGGATATACCCTATTTTCGACATGCCAAATCGATGGGAAACGGTTTCAACTTGTTTTGAGCAGTTCTGGAGCCTCCAGCAGATTTTTGAAACTCAAATTGAAGTTGTAAAGCTCAAATTTATTCTGAAAACAAATTTCAATACGCTACGAAGTACTGCAGGTGAATTTCAAGTCGTTTTGGAGCCTCCAGCGACTCTTTGAAAATTCCTGAAGCCTCCAGCAGATTTTTGAAACTTTAAATTTTCACAAAATTTCATCAAACTGAGATGGAGAGTCGAAATTCATTCTGCAAACTAATTTTAATACGCTACGAAGGAAGTCGACTGCTTGTGGATTTCAAGTTCTTTTGGAGCCTCCAGCGAATTTTCGAAGGTTGTATGGCATTTTTTGGAAAATTGGAATTTCCTAAAAGTAGCTGGAAGCTTCAAAACCATTTGAAACCTGCGAAGTAAATTTCAGCTTGCCAACTGCCAACTCCAATTGATAAATTAATGTTGTGGGAATTTCAAGTTTCAAAAGCCTACTGGAGGCTCTAAAATGACTTGAACCCACCCCACCTGAAGTCGTCTTCAGAGGGTGTTAAAATTGGAGTGTAGAGTAAACTACAGCTTTCCATGTCCATTTGATGAAATTTTGTTGTCCCCTTTAAGAAAAAAGTTGCTCCGGAAGATCGGGGGGGGTGCAATTACTCTTATTGTCATATGCAGGAATATTTTTAATGATTTTTGTATGCGCGCTGAGGGATGGAAAAGATACTTGCTCGCATTTTGCTACAATAAATAACGCAGAAAAAGGTTTATTGGTGAGAAATGCGTAAGATCTGGTATCACGTTCCTATCATTTGACTACAAAGAAAACGCCAAGTCACCAGATGCAGAAACTAGAGATATGCTTACATTTTTCTAGAGCCAGATGGCTAAGTAAATGCTAGCTCAGAGATGCAAGAATATTACCTGAAGTTTCCTATCATAAAACTGTGAGCAGGTACATATTAGTCAGTGATACGCTGGCATTAAGCGAACAGGTAGAGTGAGGCAAAAGCTAGCTGAGATATGCGAGATTATCGCTTGAACTTTCTTGGCATAGAATTGCAAGCAAGTATCCATCAGTGATACGCTAGCATCAGGCGAGCATGTATGAAGTGAAGTAAAAGCTAGCTGAGATATGCGAGAATATTGCTTGAACTGTCCTAGCATAGAATTGCGAGCAAGTATCCGCCAGTAATACGCTAGCATAAGGCGAGCAAGTTAAAGTGAAGTAAAAGCTAGCTGAGAGTCGCTGGAAAACAGCTCGAAAATTGCTAGAATTGAATTTGCTAGCGAAAAACTGCAAGAAAATCGCTTACTTTTAGCGAGATAATTATTGCTGGCCACAAAAAGCGAGTAAATTGCTAGCAACTTATCAAAACGCGAATAAAACGCTAGCTTTTTGCTAGCATGTGGTCAACTGGGATGTCGGTACCTTGAGAGTAAAGGACAGAGAAGGAATTCTCTAGAAATTTGCCAAGCATTTGAAAAAAAGGCTCGAAATGGATCAAGATTTTACGAGGAATTCGACTACTTCGATGAAAATGTTTTTTGAGCATTTCTAAAGATTTTCAAGGGCAATAATATGGGTCATGATTAGGTATATAGAATTTTCGAAAAAAGTGGCATTCGACATAATAGGTATAATATAAGGTATTAAAATAGGTTAAAATTTTGCAAAAAATCCCACAATGTCCACGAAAATGTTTTTTGGGTATTTCTGAAGAATTTTGAGACCGAAAATTGGATCACGATTTTTAAAACATTTTTAAAAGTAGGTATTATCCGCCATATCAAAATGAATTAAAATTTCGCTAGAATTGCAAATATTTCGACGAAAATGTTTTTTATTTATTTTTTAAAAACTTCAAGCTAGAAAATGGTTCATGATTTTCCGAAAACTTGAAAAATATATCATACAAAATATCAAAATGGGTTAAAATTTTACGAAAAATTCAACAATTTCCGCAGAAATATTCCGAGCACTTCTGAAAAATTTCAAGCCCAAACTTAAGTCATGATTTTTGAAATCGATCTAAAAAAATTAGTCTCAAGTTTGAAAATCTACCTACTATATCAATTTTTGGACAAATTCCGAAGTACTTACCTACCTAATGATTAGTCTCGACTCTCGAATCGTATTCTGGACATTTATTAACAAGAGATGACCTCGATATGGTCGCTTTCGATCTCGAAAATTTTAAAATAAATTTTGATATCAGATTTGCAGCAATTAACTTTAGTTTGTCGAAAATTAAAAATTGAGAAATTTGATTTCAAAAATTTTCTTCTCAGCATTACCTACCTATTTTGAGTTTTTTTCAAGAAGAAGAAGAAATAATTTTCTTGTTTCCAACAGCGAAATTTTCCTCTCACTATTTTATTTGACTTGAACAAAATTCAGTCGTAATATACGTACATATTAAAATTTTGAAAATACTTACATTGCTTTTTTATTATTTGAGAAATTACGATTAAAACTTTAGAATATTTCTATTTTTCTCTTCTCTTTGAGAGAATGAATATTTACCTAGGTACAATTCTTTATTCAAGTTAATTTGAGCTGAATGATTTATTGCATCAATACTTAATACCTACTGATTTCTTACGTGTATTATTTTTTTCTTCCAGATGCTCCGGTAGTTATTACGGTGCTCAATGTGAAATCGACGGCGAAGTCTTAGGTGTAGCCGTCGGATCGTCTTTAGTTGCCATTCTTATTATAATTACTACACTGGCGTGCTTATGTGCCTGGAGGTAAACACATTTTCACTTCAACTTATAGTCTCATAATTAATCTTCCTACACCTACATTTCTAATTTTTTTCAATACCTATCAATCTCTTCTGTGTCTAAAAATTAACCTCATAATACGTTTTACAACAGCCGTCGCTGGAATAAAGAGCAAAAAATCGGATCTCCTATATTTGGTTATATGCCAAGTGGAGCCAGTACTGTTAAAACTCCTGTCATGGGAGCTCCGCCATACCAAGTTTCTCTAGAAGATCGCTTACGCTGGGCTCAAATCGCTGATGCTATGGCTCATGCAAATCATTACGGGGTAAGTTGATCTACCTACAGTACTTAATTGTCAGACCCTACTAAATTCAAACTATGACTTATTTAAATACGATTTTTTTTTTGTAGCCCGAACCAGTCAATGGTCCTACCAGACCATCTTCAACTATATTCGGGTACACGTTGCCTCACTCTGCGGGTCCAGTTATTATGCCTAGGCTTAGACCTCCCAGTGTTCACACGTTACGTACCCCTGAATCTAGTACCAGTGAAGAAGAAGATCGTGCTGATCTTTTGGGAAGAAATTTTCAAGTTCCTCGACCTAAAAGCAGGTCATCAGTCGCTGTAAGTGATCGTTGATTTCGTAAAATAATTAAGAGGATTTTTTTCCAAAGCCTAATTTTTACCCATTTATTTATTTTTATTTTTTTCAGAACCAGAGTGGCATTTATTACGATGTAGACTATGAATCTCAGCAACAATCCGGTGAAATATTCTCAACCATGAAATCTGGTCAACCCTGTATTCCTCTAAATACCTACACAATGGGCAGTAGGTCCCATTACTTTAATTTTAGATCGTAAATTTATCCATAGATAGGTATTTAAATCTGCATTAGAGTGATTAAGTGACCTTTTTTTTTTTTTTTTGCGCAAACATATTGGAATCTCTCTGGCCATGGATGATTATGTATTTTGAAGACTGATTAAAATCCATATCTTACATAAATATTTAGCCATCTTAGGCAAAAATCTAGAATCCAAATTAAGTTTCCTGTGTATAAAAAGTGAGCTTTCATTGTATGTATAAAATTTATTTATTTTGGCTCAAATTATTCGTACTTTCAACGTGTAGGTATGTCGTGTACTGTAGGTAATTTGTATAATATTATTTTATAGATTTATATAAAAAAAAAAAAAAACTCATTCATCGTATCGATATACTCGTTGCTATATTGAAATAATTTTTTAAAACGTAGGTAACAACTTCAGTTTTCTCCTATTTCCTAGATATAGGTACCTAAAACGCGTTACCTTTGATAAAATTATTTCATCTTTTAATACCTTGTTGATACATCGATCGGTGGCCAAATGGAAATTTTCATATATTTTTTAAAAAACTAGTCTGTATACCTACTCATATAGTGTAGCTTATTGAATATTGAAATATGTTCTTATTCTCATGTGCTTACTGAAAAATACTATGTACAAACCTTGAACATGATGATAAGCTGCTAGTATCTTTAATAAAAATAAAGCACTTGTGCCTAATGCTATTACTCGTATTATGGTCAAGTAGTTGGTAAAGATACATAGATCGTATTTGTAATTCAAACAGCCATCATGTTCAATGTTGAATTGTGTCTCGTTTTTTATGTTATAATATTCATCATTCGAAGCATTTAGTGTTTTATCGAT
This sequence comes from Planococcus citri, assembly GCF_950023065.1. NCBI lineage: Eukaryota > Metazoa > Arthropoda > Insecta > Hemiptera > Pseudococcidae > Planococcus > Planococcus citri. The sequence continues at coordinate 16,299,886 of NC_088679.1, read as the reverse complement.
TCTTTTTTTTTTTTTTTTGTTTCTTTCTCGTTTATGTTATAATGTGATAATCATTTTATGAATTTGTATTTATTTGTATTTGTATTCAATATTAAGTGTACGTTTTACACAAATACATTTTTTTTCTCGATTTTTATCACGTTGATTTTTTTTTTGAGGAAAAGGAGATTTTTAGGGTTGAATTTTTTTCTAAATTGAAAAATTACTCATAGACTAGCTATGGTTGAAGTTGCCCTTTTATTGGTAAAATAAATCATCAGAAACTTGCAAATTACATATCTACATAAAAAAGCTCATCAACACAATAATTCAGAAAAAAAAATTATTTTAAATGTTGTGCATATTTTAGAACATCTTTCCCCAAATTTGTGGCCCTGAAAGTGAAGATTAGCCCTTCGCTATATTTTTCCCACAAAGTACTCGTCGAGAGCTTTCAATTTGGAAAAAAATATTTGCTTTCTAGGGGCCCAATAAAAATTTATAGAACGTTGAGGGTCCCAAAAATTTGTTTTTTGGGGCATATCTGTACATTTATGGAACCAAATAAGTTCAAATTTTAAATAGAAATATATTTTTTTAATTTTAATGCTTATTTTAGGACCCCTTCCTTCAACTTTGAGACCCTTGAAATAAAAATTGCGAGCTTTTGATTTAAAAAAAAAAATCAGCTCCCCAGATTTAATAGAGGCCAAATGAAAATTTGTAGAACTTTTCACAAGCGTCCTTTTTCATAAGAATTTTTGATTTTTTTCAAGAAGGTAACTATTTCCTGCTCCCTCCCCTCCCACCCAATGTAGGCCAAATGGTTGGAATTTTTACCAGGTGCCAAACATACAATAGTGTTGTGGTTGTATTTCAGTTTTTTCAAAATTTTGGAGCAAGGGTCCAAAAATTTGAAACCTTTGGTTTTTGGAGCACATTTCGGACCCTATGGGACCAAATTGGTTTAAATTTTGGACTTACCGTTGGAATGTAATTTGGAATGATTTTGAGACTTCCTCTACAAAATTTAGAACGCTTGAAATTGAAATTAGACACTCTACATTTTTCTTGTAAAGTCGAACTTTTGTTTGGAAAAAAAAACAAAACAGATTTCTAACAATGCATCTTATGGTTTTGATCATTTTTACATTTTTCTTAATTTTCCTCAAATTGAGAGTCAAGGACTACCTTTTCAGACTTCGATTTATTTAGAGACCCAAATTTGAAAATATGAAATTCTGGACTAATGTAAGAAATTACCATTATACAATTTTTTCAGTCGGAATTTCATATTGCAGCTCCAAGTTTGACTTGATTTTCAAAAGTTGAAAAAAAAAATCGAAAAGTTGAAAGTTGGATTTTTTACATTTAAAGCTCAACTTTAAAAATTGTGCAATCACATTCCAAAATGTGAAATTTGTTTCGATCTACTCTCAAGATTATTCAAAAAATAATTCCTAGTTGATTCGCCTGTCAACGTGATTGAACACCGTGCACGACACCGGTGTTAATAAAATTGCATACTCAGTTCGCCGTAAATTCGCAGAATCAGTCTGAGTTGAATGACTTATTCTAATACTTCCATTCAATTCATTGTCATTGTCAGATTCAAAACATACTTAATGAGTTAAGGAGCACGGAATTTGGTATGGTGAGGAATTGTTGATAGATGGTGTCTCATTTTGAACCTTTTTTTAAAAAATGATGAATGCAATCGTTTTTTACCTGCTACGAATCACACACAAATTACAATTACAAACACGGATCTCCAACATAAGAAACAGAACACACAACAAGACGGTATGAATAAAGAACCCTCGATCTTTTGTGAAGGACAACTAGACACAACATTGTCTATGAAACTATTTTTTTCTATTTTTATTTTTAAAAAAGGCCCGAGCAAGTATCAAAACCACTAAGCTGTAATTTTGAGGAAGTAATTTGTCAAGGTTTCGAGAATGCAGAAGAGTACCGAAAATGGAGGTTTCAAACTCTTTTAAATTATTGGGAGAAGGGGGAGGGGGGTCAGATGTCAACTAAATCATAAATTTGCAGATCAATTTCACAATAATAATAATAATAAGAATAGAAGTTGAAAAAATTATTTTTAATAAGGAGCAGTCAAGTATCTATAATTACATAACTTATTATATAAAAAAAATCTAAAATTTACAATTAAACATATATTACAAAACAGATTAAAAAAAGGGAAAAAGTACACGTTTCAGCAAATTGGCTGTGGTCGCAGCTGCTGCCTCTGCAGCGTTCAAAGTGCTACAGAATAGGAACGAAATCTTGTTCGATGACAGCGTCCTTATCGAGAGCTGATTGACTCATTTTTTCATCGATTTCAGCATTCTCTGCGAAAAGACAAAACAGTAAATCAGTAAAAATCAAGATAATCATCAATTACTCGCCCTAACACAAAAAAATTGGTTGAAATTGAGAAACAGCTCAGTAGTGATTTTTGAAAGGTTTTCATATCACAAATGTTGAATTTACCGAGACTTCCCATCGAAAAATTCTCAGATATTTGAAAAGAGCAGGCAAATTATCAATAAATACTGTAGACTCTTCACCCTTCCACTCGATGAAAGAAACTCATCACAAAAAAAAACAAAATTCGAAGAAATTCAATTTTCAATTCCAAATATCAAAAAAAGTTTAAATTCGTTCTGTTGTCTTATTTTTACCTCTTTCTGGCGTATTTCATGAAAAAGTTGATAAAAATCACACTCATAGCAAAAAAATTAAAATTCGTTTATTTTTTGAATTGTTTCGAATTTTGATTTTTTTGTGATGAGTTTATTTCATCGAGTGAAAGGTTTTTTTCTACTTATTCAACGGATACGTGAAAATAGGGGACCAAATTCAAAATTCTGGAGAAATTGAAAATCGCGCTGGAGGCTGGAAATTGTGAAATTTTGATTTGGGGGGTGGTTACGGACAAAATACAGCAATTCGCGCGAATTTCAAAAATTTCCTCACACACGGTTATCTTATGATTTTTTGGATTTTTTAATTCTGAAAAAAGCTGGTCAAAAAACCACTCTTGAGGTGTCACTCCCAAAATCGGCTCAAATGTAGATAAACTCGTTAAACATGTCGAGTATAATACAAAACTCAATTTTTAGATGCCCAACTGCATATTCACGCCTTCTGGAGAAAATTCAAAATTCTAGAGAAATTGAAAAATCGCGCTGGAGGCTCCAGAATGGCTGGAAATGGTGAAATTTGGATTTGAGTGATTAACATTAGTTTTGAGACTTGATTTGGCCATTTTTATTGATCATGTACGTATTTTTTAAAAAAAGCATAAATCGCCAAAAACAGTCAATTTTGAATTTTCAAAAATTCGCCAAAAATCGAAAAATGAACTCGGGCAGCTGAAAATTTGGTTTTGGGGGTTTTAGACTATGCTCATTCTAAAAATCGTGGTCCCGTTCAAATCGGAGTGTGACACCTCAAGCGGTTCCCTTGTAAGTACTTCTTGGTTGAATTGACGTGGAATGACAAATGTGCATTTTTCATATTCGATGAACAAAATACCACCGAGAAAAAAAATTATATAAAATTTCTGTTATAATTTTTTTTTACCTCAAACTTTAAACTTTTCACCCTTTACAATTTGTTGTTTTTTGAGTAAAATAGTGCATGACGATAAAAATACTTTTAACAATTATGCCGTTCTTTCCCTGCACTCCTCAATTACAAAGCGCCAACATCCGAATCAATGATCAAATGTTTACAAGATTTCTTTGCTCATTTTGGTACTCTGATAGAATTACTTAGTTTCAAACACGCATCGATATCTCGTCATTCTACTTCGTAAAATAAGTTATGTAGGTTCAATTTCATGGCATCAAGCAATGACTTCTCTCACCTGGGCACCCAGCTACGAATGTACATACAAGCTGAACGAAAGCGAACATTTCAAAAGATAAAGATGGCATTACCATCAAAAATGCCCTACTGAATATTCCTTGTTCATAATTACGCCTACCTACAGCTAATGGAAAATCTCTGTCGGATACGATTTAAATTCTATACTTAGTCTAGTAAGAGAAGAACTGTTTACATACTTTGTATTTTTTATACACTCTCCGCTTCTCTTTTACATCTTGAATTAATTCTTTTTGTTCCTCTTCGAGTTCTGCAAGTTTTCTTTTTTCAGCCTGGATTACTTCGTCTTTCTCTTTATTCTTCTTTTTAAGGCTGTCAATTTTCTTAAGAAGTTCTTCCCTTAGACGTTGTTGGGCATCCATTTTGGGAGGGTATACCTACACAACAAAACGTAAAAATTTAAATTAATGACAAAGAAATATCAAGTTGTTAAAAACACAAAAATTAAGGCTCTGTAATATAAAATTAATGTTTGGCAGGCGAACTGATCCGATATACTACCATGTATTGGGAATATGCCTTTAGGCGGTACTTTACCCTTAGGTATTTCTCAAAGTGTCGTTTTCTGGCCGTTTTTCACGTCATTTTCATATTGTAGGTAATTCCCGTGTTTCAAATTTGAGATTTTCCATACGAGGATTTATTTTCGCCTTTTTTCTCAAATAATATGCAAGTCCAAAAAACTGCACTTTTGGGGTATTTTTGAGAAAAAAAGCAAAATCCTCAGTTGGAAAATGTCAAATTTGAGACACTTGAACTATATGAAAATGACGCCAAAAACGGCCAGAAAACGGTGTTTTGAAAAATGGGGGGGGGCTGACCTCTGTGTTTGAAAATTTCGTTTTGGGGTCCTTGGGCATGGGCACCATTCAAGCAAAGTTTCACGCTTTTATCATGAAATGCAGTTTACTTGCTGTTTGCCACTGGACTATTAATTTGTTTCTACCTATATACGATTGTGACTTAAAAATGGAACATTTTCAGATTCGTGTCCTTTTACGTACCTACTTTGCTTGAAACTTCATTTTTTCCGAAAATTTTGACAAAAAAATCAAAGTTCGAAAAAATTCAAAAAATGAACGAATTTTTATTTTTTTGTTGTACGTGAGTGTAATTTTCAACAACTTTTTCATGAAATACGTCAGAAAGAGGTCAAAATAAGACAACTGAATAAATTTAAACTTTTTTTGATGTTTGAAATTGAAAATTTGAATTTTTTCGAATTTTGATTTTTTTGTGAGGAGTTCATTTCATCGAGTGAAAGCGTTTTCAACTTTTTCAACGAATACGTAAAAATAGGGGTCAAATGGGTCAACTTCACCTATCAAAAGTTTTTTTCACCTTTTAAATCAAAAAATCGCATTTTTTCGCAAACTTTTAATTTTTTAAATCAACTTTGCAACATGTTACCATCTCAATTTTTTAATATGTTGTTCAGCATGAAAAGTTGTCCATAATATATTTTTTTCAGAATTTTTGAGAGTCAGAACGATGTGAAAACTATGGTTCGAAACTTTTTGAGCTAATTTTTCGTACGCAAAAAAGTGGCAACACTGATTTTTATGATATCACCAAAAAGCCTTTCAAAACCCCTACCTATGAGAAAATGTTCCATTTTGGTAGGTATCGCGGTTATCGAGTAATCCACTGCTGAAATGGATGATATTTTAGGTTCACTGAAAACTTTGATACCCCCTGGCTGCCTTTAAAAATGGACTAGAGGGCTGCGATTTGCGCCATTGGTCATCCCTTCGGTAGGTCTTTCCACAGGAAAAATTTCAAAAAAATCGTCGAACCCCCCTACCACTTCTTGGTCCAATTGGCGTGAAATGACCCTTAATTAAGGTATGTTTCAATTTTATAGCTACACGTACCTATCAATGTAATTTATTAGAACTAGGCACCTCCTTTCGAAGGAACATACTGAAATGAAAATTATACAAATACTATGAGCTTTTCAGAGTCAGTTTTTATTTAAATGTCCATTTTTCCTCATTTATTTATGAATTTTTTATGAAAAACCACTGCATTCAAAGTACCTGCCATTTAATTTTAAATCTAAACAACACAAAATCTTCCCTTGCTATTTTACTCTTTTATTCCTGCTTTTTAAAATGAGCAAAAAACCTGTTCTTTTTAGTGGGAACCTGGGAACTGATGAATAGAACGCCAGCACGGAGTACCTAGTAAACAGGGAGATGAAATGAAAAGAATGCTTTATTTTGCTTAGAGCAGGTTTTTCTTACTCAGAGCATGCGGAAAGAAAACAGCTGCCATAACCAGTTTTTTTGTCATTTTTTGCATCTTCAATAGGGAAGGAGACCTGTGTTAACAACAGCTGTTCTTTACATCTTGTACAAGGCAAGTGATGGCGTGGCGCCAGCATTATACAAATGAATAGGACGAAGTTGACCTGACCATACCCATCCCATTAGGTAAGTACACCAAATAATCAGATGTGCGGAAAGGGAATGCCTTCTCTACATTTATTTGTATTCTATTGTAAAGCACTATTCTTTTTCATTTGACTATAAAATACTTCGTTATGGATACAAATATGTACCTCAACTTTGATGCCTGATGGTGGTTTAAAACATTGTTCTAAAGTTTCCAACGAATTTTTTCGCAGTCTTTTTCACTCATTTCTAATCCAAAATTATTTACTCAGGAGTTTACTTTCGACGGATTTTTTCGAATTCTTTTTCTCCCTCAAGAAGAGTGTCTCAAAAAAATGTTGAATTTGAATCAGCAGGAACACATTTTGAAAGTTTGCGCATAACTTGATCAGTAGTCACATGGGGCATGGACTTAATTTTATTTGAGATTTCAATGAGTAGATATGCATTTTTTGAAAACTACAAAATCTAAAAATTTGCTTTTCATCGAAAAATGGTCGAGCGAGGGGTGAAAAGCAATCAGAATCAAAACCATTTTTAATTTTTCACTCTATCTGAGCCGTTTCGGCCACCCCCAGTTTTCCTCATCCTAATATTAACCTCCCATATTACCTTTTTTCATATTAAAAAAAATTAATCAAAATAAATCCAGCTTACCTATGATATTAAGATCTAAAGTTGAGAACAGCGCTGCTTCGTCAATGAATTCGGCGTCGCAAATCAATTACCTCAAACTTTCATAAAACACAAACAGACACGCGTTAACATTAAAAACATGGGGAAAAAATCGTGTTCGTTACAATGATATACTTTGACATCGAAGGTTTAACATAAACTCAGCGTACATAAAATAATAGAGAACATAAATAGATACACAAGTTGGTCTTTCGTCTGAGGAACTGATGTAAGGTATAAACCCTAGGACGATAGAAGATACAGTGATACACTAATGGACAACTCTTATCGAAGTGTTGATGATGCGAGATGTAAACATAGAAATTCAAACTGTCCAAGCAACACAATCAGAGTTACAGTCTGAATACCGGTGACGCGCGCATCCAACGCGCAGGTGCTATGGAGTTGAACCAGTTGAACTGGAAAACCAATGATGCCACGTTGTAGATTCACCTGAAGTTGCGGAAAGTGGTCAATCGTGTTTGTTAATCAGTCCCTTTGTGTTGATCAGTGTCCCCATTGGCACATTCCGCAACTTCAAACTTCGAGAACTTTTGAACGGTAAAAGTTGGAGCTTTGGATAAAGAGCAATTTAAAAGAGAATAAAAATACGAACATTTTGCAATATTGGAATATGTACCTACTTATATGTGTCCACTCAAAATTCCAGCATCCGCGAACGATAAGAATCAGGCAGAGATTCGGCAACCCGCATCTAGCAGAAAAGCCCAATACGTAGAAAGAATGCAATTATTTCATCATATGGCCGTTTTTATTTTTTAACAAACATGCCATATGAAATACAACGAAATATACACATCGTTCCAACTAGCCTAAACTAATTAATACAATGTGCCCTACTCTAACTGCCTAATTTCCTACCTATACAAATAAAATTTTTCTTCAATTTCATTTAGATTTTTGTTTTTTGAAATGAAATATGCTACACGTTGTAGTGGGCTAATGCATTTTTCATTGCCACGCCAAAATCAGACAATTTTTTTAAAATTTTCTCTGTTTTCACCGAACCAAATTTACTCAAATTTGAAACTCAACATCATGACAGATTCGAGGAGACAATTCCGCAGGATCAAAAAAATATCAACGTCGTCGAGTCGATCGAGTGGAGGTCAGCCTGAAAATTGTGGAAATCGATTCGGGAGGGTTCCACTTTAGAAGATATCAAAGTTACTAATATGAGTAATTCGATGCAAGAATTGACAATTTCGTTTTTTTTTTTATTTTGGACTTTTCAACTTGTACACAAAAAACTACACTTTCAAACTTGTCACTTCGGATGCAATTCACCCGCCTTAATAATCGATTTGAAGAATCGAACTTATGACAGGATTGAATTTTCAGCTTTCACACAACACTTTCTGGAGCGATTTGAAATTGCTGAAGAAAATTCAACTTTTGATGGAGGCTCCAGGTTGGCTCGAAAAAGATGTAAATCAATTTATAGGGTCTGTTTGAGTCCACGAACCGAGCTATGATTTTTACTCTTTTGATACACCTACAAAATTAATATACCTACCTATCTACCTATCCACACTATTACATCAACCAGTTAGCTGCATACTTAGAGAGTAAAAACTTGCCACTTGAAATTCAAAGCTCTTATCCAAAGTTACCCTTTGATGGTTGATTTTTCAAAATTGAAAAACGCGACTGTGGCGTTGAATTTATTGAAGAGGTAGATAAGCGAACACAATAGAATGCGAGCTTTTGATTAAAAAAAAAAATCAGCTTCCTAGCTTTAATAATAGGGGGCCAAATAAAATTCTTTAGAACTTTTCATAAGAATTTTTTGATTTTTTTCAAGTATATGCACCAGGTACCTATCCCCGCCCCACCCAATGGAGGCCAAATGGTTGAAATTTTTACCAGGTGCTAAACATACAAGAGTGTTGAGGTTGTGTTTCAGTTTTTTCAAAATTTTTGGGGAAGGGGCCAGAAATTTGAAATATTTGGTTTTTGGAGCATATTATGCACCCTATGGGACCAAATTGATTCAAATTTTGGACTTACCGTTGGAATACAATTCAGAATAATTTTTAGACTTCCTCTGCAAAATTTAGGGCCCTTGAAATTAAAATTGGGCACTCTTTACATTTTTCTTGTAAAGTCGTAGTTTATTTTTTTTTAATTTAAAAAAATAAAAAAAAAACAGGTGTCCAACGACGCATCTCATGGTTTTGATAAATTTTACATTTTCTTAATTTTACCCAAATTGAGAGTGAAGGACTACCTTTTCAGACTTTAATTTATTCAGAGACCCAAATTTGAAAATGTGAAATTCTGGACTAATGTAAGAAATTCGCATTATAAAATATAACGTCTTATTCAATACTTCAAATTGTCAGATTCAAAACATAGGTAAGTACTTAAGAAGCACGAAATTTGGTATGATGAGGAAGTGTTGATAGATGGTGTCTCATTTTGAACCTTTTTTTAAAATGATGAATGCAACCGTTTTTTATCTGACACGAATCACACACAAGTTACAATTACAAACACAGATCTCCAACATAAGAAACAGAACACAACAAGACGGTATGAATAAAACCCTCGATCTTTTGTGAAGGACAACTAGACACAACATTGTCCATGAAACTATTTTTTTCTATTTTTATTTTTTTTTAAAAAGGCCTGAGCAAGTATCAAAACCACTAAGCTGTAATTTTGAGGAAGTAATTTGTCAAGGTTTCGTGGATGCAGAAGAGTACCGAAAATGGAGGTTTCAAACTCTTTTAAATTGTTGGGGGAGGGGGAGGGGGTCAGATGTCAACTAAATCATAAATTTGCAGGTCAATTTCACAATAATAATAAAAATAGAAGTTACTAAAAATTATTTTTAATAAGGAGCATTCAAGTATCTATAATTACATAACTTATTATAATAAAAAAATCTAAAATTCAAACATATTACAAAACAGATTAGAAGGGGGAAAAAGTACACGTTTCAGCAAATTGGCTGTGGCCGCGGCTGCTGCCTCTGCAGCGATCAAAGTGCTACAGAATAGGAACGAAATCTTGTTCGATGACAGCGTCCTTATCGAGCTGATTGACTCATTTTTTCATCGATTTCAGCATTCCCTGCGAAAAGACAAAACAGTAAATCAGTAAAAATCAAGATAATCATCAATTACTCGCCCTGACACAAAAAAAATTGGTTGAAATTGAGAAACAGCTCAGTAGTGATTTTTGAAAGGTTTTCATATCACGAATGTTGAATTTACCAAGACTTCCCATTGAAAAATTCTCAGATGTTTGAAAAGAGCAGGCAATTAATTATCAATAAATACTGTAGACTCTTCACCCTTCCACTCGATGAAAGAAACTCATCACAAAAAAAACAAAATTCGAAGAAATTCAATTTTCAATTCCAAATATCAAAAAAAGTTTAAATTCGTTCTGTTGTCTTATTTTTACCTCTTTCTGGCGTATTTCATGAAAAAGTTGATAAAAATCACACTCATAGCAAAAAAATTAAAATTCGTTTATTTTTTGAATTTTTTCAAATTTTGATTTTTTTGTGATGAGTTTATTTCATCGAGTGAAAGGTTTTTTTCTACTTATTCAACGGATACGTGAAAATAGGGGACCAAATTCAAAATTCTGGAGAAATTGAAAATCGCGCTGGAGGCTGGAAATTGTGAAATTTTGATTTAGGGGGTGGTTACGGACAAAATACAGCAATTCGCGCGAATTTCAAAAATTTCCTCACACACGGTTATCTTTTGATTTTTTGGATTTTTTAATTCTGAAAAAAGCTGGTCAAAAAACCACTCTTGAGGTGTCACTCCCAAAATCGGCTCAAATGTAGATAAACTCGTTTAAACATGTCGAGTATAATACAAAACTCGATTTTTAGCTGCCCAACTGCATATTCACGCCTTCTGGAGCAAATTCAAAATTCTGGAGAAATTGAAAAATCGCGCTGGAGGCTCCAGAATGGCTGGAAATGGTGAAATTTGGATTTGGGTAATTGATATTAGTTTTGGGACTTATTTTAACCATTTTTATTGATCAAGTACGTACTTTTTTTTAAAAAATCGTAAATCGCCAAAAACAGTCAATTTTGAATTTTCAAAAATTCGCCAAAAATCGAAAAATAAACTTGAGCAGTTGAAAATTTGGTGTTGTGGGTTTTAGACTATGCTTTTTCTAAAAATCGTGGTCCCGTTTAAAAAACGGAGAGTAACACCTCAAGAGGTTCCCTTGTAAGTACTTCTTGGTTGAATTGACGTGGAATGACAAATGTGCATTTTTCATAAACATTGGATGGAAGTGCTCACTTCAATGAACAAAATACCACCGAGAAAAAAAATTATATAAAATTTCTGTTATAATTTTTTTTCACCTCAAACTTTCAACTTTTCACCCTTTACAATTCGTTATAGTTTTTAGAGTAAAATAGTGCATGACGATAAAAATACTTTTAACAATTATGCCGTTCTTTCCCTGCACTCCTCAATTACAAAGCGCCAACATCCGAATCAATGATCAAATTTTTACAAGATTTCTTTGCTCATTTTGGTACTCTGATAGAATTAGTTTCAAGCACGCATCGATATCTCGTCATTCTCGTCATCCTACTTCGTAAATGTGTAGGGTTCAATTTCATGGCATCAAGCAATGACTTATCCAACCTGGGCACCCAGCTACGAATGTACTCGTATGTACAAGCTGAACAAAAGCGGACATTTCAAAAGATAAAGATAGCATTACCAATATGTCCTACTCAATATTCCTTGTTCATAATACGTCTACGTAAAGCTAATGGAAAATCTCTGTTGGATATGGTTTAAATTCTATATCTACTTAGTCTAGTAAGAGAAGAACTGTTTACATATGTACTTTGTATTTCTTCAGCTTTTCCCGCTTCTTATTTATACTTCGAATTAATTTTTTATGTTCCTTTTTGAGTTCTGCAATTCTTCTTTTTGCAGCCCGGATTACTTCGTCGTGATCTTCATTCTCCTTTTCAAGTCTGTCAATATTCTTAAGAAGTTGTTCCCTTAGACGTTGTTGGGCATCCATTTTGGGAGGGTACCTACACAACAAAACGTAAAAATTTAAATTAGTGACAAAGAAATCTCAAGTTCTTAAAGGCACAAAAATTACCTACACGTATTTCAAAAAAAAACTTGAGAAAAATTACTAATTTACCTTGATTAAGGGCACATTCCCAATATACCAAAATGTCTTATTTTACATTGGTCTTATGGGACAAACTTTAATATTATTATACATAATTTAGAGCCACGGATGCAGGGAATGGGCACAAATTTGAAATACTTGTTTTTTAATGCATTTCGAACAATCCTATGCATGCATTTGTTGATACGTTGAATAGTTTTTGAATAAATACAGTTTCAAGAAAATGTATTTTTCTCAGAAAGCCCAACATTTCATTAAATCGTATTTTTTTTTTTGAAAACTTCTCAACGTATCGACAAATGAATGCGTAGGATTGTTTAAAATGTCTTGAAAAACATGCATTATTTAAAATTTGAACCCATTCTATGCTTTCGCTGCTCTGTAATTAACGTTTGGCAGGCGAACTGATCCGATTTAGGTATTTCTCAAAATGTCATTTTCTGGTCGTTTTTCGCGTCATTTTCATATTGTAATTCCAGTGTCTCAAATTTGAGATTTTCCATACGAGAATTTATTTTCGCCTTTTTTCTCAAATAATAGGTATTCAAGTCCAAAAAACTGCACTTTTGGGGTATTTTTGAGAAAAAAGGCAAAATCTTCAGTTGGAAAATTTCAAATTTGAGACGCTTGAATTATATGAAAATGACGCCAAAACGGTCAGAAAACGGTGTTTTGAAAAATGGGGGGGGGCTAACCTCTGTGTTTGAAAATTTTGCTTTGGGGTCTTTGGGCATGGGCACCATTCAAGCAAAGTTTCACGCTTTTATCATGAAATGCAGTTTACATTGCTGTTGGCTACTGGACTACTAATTTGTTTCTACCTTTAGATACCTATAGGTACGATTGTGGCTTAAAAATGGAATATTATCAGATTCGTGTCCTTTTACGTACTTTGCTTGAAACTTCACTTTTTCCAGAAATTTTGTTCAAGAAAATCTAAACACGGCAACAAATGACGAAAAATCACGTTTTTTTTTGCAAGATTTTGATTTTTTTTTGAGCATGTTACATCGATTTTTGAGCTCTACAAAAGATAGATAATATGTTACACTCTTGTAAGGATGTAACTAAATTTCTAGAAAAAATTCGCAGAGGGCGCCCTCGTTGTTTTTTCCTGCGATTACGAATTTTTTAAATTTTCAACCCCCCCCCCTCCCCTCCCCAAAATGTGCCATTCAAGGGTTAAAATGATAAATTATTACAGTTAAGTCAACTTTTGAGATTGTAGAATTCGTCATTCTGTAATAATAAGCTATGAAATGTTTCAATTTTATAGCTACCTATCAAAGTAATTTATTAGAACTAACGGCACCTCCTCTCGAAAGAACATACTGAAATGAAAATTATAGGTAGGGTACAAATACTATGAGCTTTTCAGAGTCATTTTTTATATTATTTCAATGTCCATTTTTCCTCATTTATTTACAAATTTTTTATACAAAACCACTATATTCAAAATACCTGCCATTTAATTTTAAATCTAAACAACACAAAAGCTTCGCTTGCTATTTATTTTTACTCTTTTACTCCCGCACCTGCTTTTTAGAATGAGCAAAAGAACCTGTTCTTTTTACTGGGAATCTGATGAATAGAACACCAGCACCGAGTACCTAGACCTACTGGGTAAAAAAGGACTCATCTGAGCAGCTTTGTACAAGGCAAGTGATGGCGCCAGCATTATACGAGTAACAATGAATAGGACGAAGTTGACCTGACCATACCCATTAAGTACACCAAATCATCAGAAGTGCTAAAAGGGAATGCCTTCTCTACATTTATTTATATTCTATTGTAATTTGTAAAGCACTGTTCTTTTTCATTTGACTATAAAATACTTCGTTATGGATATACAATTACCTCAAATGGCTCAACTTTGATGCCTGATGGTGGTTCAAAACATTGTTTTAAAGTTTCCAACGAATTTTTTCGCAGTCTTTTTCACTCACTCCTAATCCAAAATTATTCCCTCAAGAGTTTACTTTCGACGGATTTGTTCGAATTCTTTTTCTTCCTCAAGAAGAGTGTCTCAAAAAAATGTTGAATTTGAATCAGCAGGAATAGGTACATTTTGAAAGTTTGCTCGTAAATTGATCAGTTATCGCATGGGGCATGGACTTAATTTTATTTGAGATTATTCAATCAGTAGATATGCATTTTTTGAAAACTAGAAAACCTAAAACTTTGCTTTTCATCGAAAAATGGACGAGAGAAGGATTATAATTTATAAATTGGGGCCCAAATGGATCAAATTGATCATATCAAGAAATGTTGATTTTACAAAGGGACATAATTTTTGGTCAAGGACATGATCTGAAACCCCTATAACGCAACATTTCAACTGCCCAAACTGATCTTTTGATTACCTATAGGCAAATTTTTGAAAGTATTTGAACTGACAATTCTCAGCAGTTTACCTAAGCATTTAAAAAAAAAAAAAAAAAAAACCATTCACCTGCCTACTCACGTACTCAGTAATTATATGATGGAAATTTCTTCCAAAACTGAAATATAAAATGAACTCTCTTGAACTGAATTTCACCATTTTGTGTCATTCTAAAGACTCCGGTGAGGTTTTTGATCTCTCCAAAATTTTAATTCTTGTAGAAGTATTGGAAATTAATTTAAACAATTAAAAATCAAGTTGCGGCTTCGTTTTTTGCAGAAATTGTTGGTGAAAAAGTTGGACCTAGTTTTTTTAGTTGCTAAAATTGTGAAAAAGTCTTCTTTTTTCAAGATCGAATTACCAAAGAAATGTTGCTTTTACAAACCGCCCAAAAATCTTGCTTTTTAACCAAAAATTGTCATAAGTTTTCTATTTTTGAAAAAATTTTCCTTTCGTGCTTTTTTAAATGAAATTCAAAAAAAAAAAAAAAATAGCCCAAATCGCTAAAAATTGATAACTGTTCTTCCTTCGTGAAAAGCAATCAGAACCAAAACCATTCTTAATTTTTCACTCTATCTCAGCCATTTCAGCCACCTCCAGTTTTCCTCATCCTAGGTAATTAATTAACCACCCATATTACCTTTCTTTATGTAAAAAAAATTAATCAAAATAAATCCAGCTTACCTATAATAATAAGATCTAAAGTTAAGAACAGCGCTGCTTCGTCAATGAATTTGGCGTCGCAAATCAATTAACTCAAAACTTTCATAAAACACAAACACACACGCGTTAACATTAAAAACATGGAAAAAAATCGCGTTCGTTACATATACTTTGACATCTCAATGGTTTAACATTAAATCAGCGTGCATAAAATAATAGAAAACACAAATAAATCTACAAGTTGGTCTTTCGTCTGAGGAACTGATGTATAAACCCTTGGACGAAGGACGATAGAAGATACACTAATGGACAACTCTTATCGAAGTGTACATGATGCGAGATGATGTAAACATAGAGAGTCCAAGATGTCCAAGCAACACAATCAGAGTTACAGTCAGAATACCGGTGACGCGCGCATCCAACGCGCAGGTACTATGGAGCTAAACTGGAACACCAAATGATGCCACGTTGTAGATTCACCTGAAGTTGCGGAAAGTGGTCAATCATGTTTCATGTTAATCAGTCCCTCTGTGTGTTGATCAGTGACCACATTGGCACATTTCGCAACTTCAAACTTCGAGAACTTTTGAACGGTAAAAGTTAGAGCTTGGGGTAAAGAGCAATTTAAAAGAATTATTTCTTCAATTTCATTTAGATTTTTGTTTTTTGAAATGAAATATACTATACGTTGTAGTAGGCTAATGCATTTTTCATTGCCACACCAAAATCAGACAATTTTTTTAAAATTTTCTCTGTTTTCACCGAATCAAATTTATTCAAATTTGAAACTCACCATCATGACCATGACAGATTCGAGGAGACAATTCCGCAGGATCAAAAAAATATCAACGTCGTCGAGTCGATCGAGTGCAGGTCGAGGTCAGCCTAAAAATTGTGGAAATCGATTCGGGGGGGGGGGTCCACTTTAGAAGATACCAAAGTTTTGAGTAATTCGATGCAAAAATTAACAATTCAGTTTTTTTTTTATTTTGGATTTGGACTTTTCAACTTGTAAAAAACTACACTTTTAAACAATTGTCACTTCGGATTTGCAATTCACCCGCCTTAATCGATTTGAAGAAGCGAACTTATGACAGGATTGAATTTTCAGCTTTCATAGTTTATGACAATACTTTCTGGAGCGATTTGAAATATTACTGAAGAAAATTCAACTTTTGATGGAGGCTCCAAGTTGGCTCGAAAAAGATGGAAATCGATTTGGAGAGTCTATTTCAGTCCACGAACAGAGTTTCTGATTTTTACTCTTTTGATACACCTACAAAATTAATATACCTAACCTACCTATCTACCTATCCACACTGTTACATCAACCAGTTAGCTGCATACTTAGAGAGTAAAAACTTGCCACTTGAAATTCAAAGCTCTTATCCAAAGTTACCCTTTGATGGTTGATTTTTCAAAATTGAAAAACACGACTGTGGTGTTGAATTTATTAAAGAGGTAGATGAGTGAACACAACAGAAAATTCTTATTTTGATAAGTGAAAGAACAATGTTTATATGGGAGGAGATTGATTTTTTTAGCTTAAAAATTTCAAAATTTGAATGTTTTTTTTAGCTTAAAAATTTCAAAATTTGAATGTTTTTTTTTTAGAAATTTCAGTTTTAAAAAAGAAAAGCAAAAAGACTCGAGCGAAGTACGTGATGACAAAAGCTCTCAAAATCTCGCATTTTCTGTGTAAGGAGTTCATTTTTGGTTTTAAAAATTTTTTTGAGTTCAAATAGGTAATAGATTTTTAGAAAGTTTGATTCTGAAAAAGGAAAATCAACTGGCCTTTGAGAATCCTTTCAAAGTTACACCCTCCGATTTGAACGAAATCGGGGTATAGATCGAAAGCGAACGTGTTCTAAAACATTTTTGTAATTAAAATTTCATGGGTTCAGGTTCATTTTTGAACTTTCGACGAATTTTTGAGAATTTAAAAACTTCAAAAAGCTGCAGTATTACTGGCGATTTTCAAGCTTTTTCATGAAAGGAGATTTTACTAGCAAAGAGAATTAATGTGAATAATTTCCTAAATTTAACTCCCATACATCAGTGTAAGTACGTACTTACACTACATACCAGTTTTGGGCCATTCTGGAGCCTCCAGCGATTTTTTTTTACTCTCTCCAGAAATTTCAAATCACTCTGGAAAGCATAAAAATAAATTTCAACATTTATTACTTTGATCCGGTCTTATTTTGTGTGTTCTCATGACCTTCTAGGTATAGTGATTTGAAACTTTTGCAGAAAATTAGAAATCACTGGAGGCTCCAGAATACCCAAAACTGCAGTTTAATGTGTGAGAGTTTCATGAAAAAGTATGAAAATCGCCCTTAAACAGTTTTTTTGAATTTATTGATTTTTCAAAATTAATACGTTGTCTCAAGTCCTATTGTTAATGTCGAATAGCTTATCAACTTATACCTAAATGTTATGGTTCTTCTAATCGTGCCATGTGTACGTCCCTTAACTCTTGAGTGAATTGAAGTTCTGATTTAGCACTATGAGTACAAATCCAATCATCTGTTTTCAATTTATAACTTATAGTGTTTCTATAACCTTTTTCTAGTTCTTGTATCACGCATTTGTCCTTGATTTCATTATTGATTCGTTTCAATTTCTCGACATCTTTTTTTAACGAATCGACGCCATATTGCAACACACAATCGTTGAATTTTTTCAAAAAGTGATTATAAAGTAAAAAATCAGCGTAGTTGAATTGCACCAATTTTTCTTTTTCCATATCGGACAATTTATACTTCTTTACATCAGGTCTAGAATTGAGGGATAAGAATGCCACATAATGTAAAGGCCATCTCAACAAATTGGCCAGCAATACCAAGGATGCTTCTAAATACTCCGATATCATGACAAAATCAAATTCTCGATCTATTTCATTGATAAATTGTCTAATTTTCGTAATATTTTGAAAAGAATCCCTTGATAGGCCTAAATCGAAACTCATCTGATTTCGATCAAATTTTGTATGCGCAGAATCGGCATCTCTATCAAATTTATCGTATATTTGAGAAATTCCGTTTTTCGTCCGAGGTAAGAAATTCAAAAATTCGGTGAAATTTTTCCCATATCTTTTGTTCAAGAGGTAAAAATGAAATGAAGATTCAAATCGACTCGATGGTTCTCTAAGTATGGTTATCGAGATGGTGTCGTTATGCATTATGTTTTTCAAAAATTTCCGATATCGAGTGTGATGTACTAACATGTTATACTTCTGTCCAGTTTTTGTTGCAGGAGCTAGCAGCACAGATTCTGAAAAATTTCCGAAATACGCCAGGTAGTTGGTTTTTTTTGGTAGAGCGAAATTTAAATCGTGTTTTAAACCGAATCGCATCAAGATATTTTGTACAGTGCTACTGGCACATTTGTGTGTTTTCAAAAACAATATGTTTTGGTGATGTTGCTGGACAATTTGTTTATCTGGCTTTATTTGGAGCTCGGTTTTTCTGAAACAAAAAGCATATCTTACTTATTTAAAACCGTAGATCCTTTGCTTTTAGGTGTACTCAATGAATAGGTAGGTACTTTATTTCCAAGTGGAAAGAGCTAGAGAGATGAATGAAGCAGCGTTGAGTAGGGAAAAATAAGGGCTTTTAAAAGTCACCTTGAAAATTTCAGGCCCATGCACAGGGTGTCCACAAATTGAAAAACCAGGTTGATCAAAAAATTGAAACTGGTTTTTACTGGCGCAATGTATTCTACACACGAAAGCGACAAAAACGAGATACATACCTATGCATTTTTTGAAACCGGTTTATTAATTTGCAACCAGTTGACAAACAATACCCAAAAATTGCAGATAGAGAAAAAAGCTTGAAACAAAAGTTGTAGGGCGTTGAAAATTACACAATTCTGTTCAATCGCATTTTGAAACCAGTTCATTGGTTTGCATTTAGAAACCAGTTTCTGACAATCACCTGAACATTGGAGATAAAGAAGACAGCTTTTTAAAAAAAATTGTAGAGCGTGAAAAATTGAAGCATTTTTGCTGATCGGATTTGGAAACCGGTTCCTTAAATGGCAACCAGTTATCAAAAATTACCTAAAAATTGGAGATCGAGAAAAAAATTTAAAACAAATGCTGTAAGACGAGCCGGCGTGGAAAATTACACAATTCTGTCTAATCACATTTTGAAACCAGTTCATTGGTTTGCATTTAGCAACCGGTTTTTGACGCTTTAAGAAAAAGTTGTAGAGTGTGAAAAATTGAACTTTTTCCGCTAATCAGATTTTGAAACCGGTTAATTAATTCGCAGCCAGTTATTGAAAATTAACCAAAAATTGAAGATAGTAAAATAAGCTTGAAAGAAAAGTTTGAGGGTGTGAAGAATAAGAAAATTCTGTCTAATCACACTTTGAAACCAGTTCATTGTTTTGCATTTTATAGCAACCATGTTATTGACAATCATCTAAAAATTAGAGATGAAGGAAAACGTTTGAAACATAGGTTGTAGAGTGTGAAAAATTGAACTAAGGTAAGTGCAGGTAATTACGCCACCCTAAGGTTTGAGGTCATTTAGTGGGATTAAAATGCATTTTTGGCAAAAATGTGAATGAACCACCTCAAAGTACATCTTATTAGCTACCTTTCACGAAAAAAACTTTTTTTCTTACCCCTCCCCCAATACCGCCAATCTCCTCCTGAAAATTTTTTACAAAAGTGGCGTGTAATTATCAACAGGTGCAGGTAATTACACCACCACCCCAAAAAACTGTTTAAAATCTATGAAAACATTGATAAAAATCATTTGGCATTTTGGGCATCTTATTGGCTACCTTTCCCTAAAAAAAATGTTTTCCGTTACCCCTCCCCCTATCCCACCACTCCATTTCTGAAAATTATTCACCAAAGTGGGGTACATATTCATCAACATATGCAGGTAATTCCGCCACTCTCCCTCCACCACCAAAAAAAATTATTTAAAATTATTGATAAAAACATCGCTAAAAATTATTTCTTAGCATTTTGGTCAAATATGTGAAAGTCCTGAAAGAGTTTTGTTAAAGTGGCATAATTTTCAACATTGGTACTTTTGTATATTTTTCAACATTTTGATACTTACATTGAGAAATGACAAAAAACTGTTTATCGCATTGAAATCGTCATTAAATTTACTACATGAAACATATCTTCAAAAATTTTTTCGCCCTTATTACAAATTACAGCACGTTTCCAAACTGTGGTCAATTTAACATGGCGTTTTTTTTTTGGCATCAAATTTACGAAAAAGCGATCCACAGATCAGAAAATTATCCGGTCCGGTGATATTTTTGGTTTTCCTACCTTTGCTTTAACTTTAACAGTACAATCACCTAAAAATCGTCACATGGCGCCATCTACCCGTTTACTATGAGAACTGCGGTAGTGGTGTAATTGCCAACGTGGCGTAATTAGCTGCACTTACCTTATTTTTGTGAATTATATTTTGAACCTGGTTAATTAATTCGCAGCAAGCCATCAAAAGTTACCTGGTTGCAAATTATAATAAGCCATTTTCTAAATCCTATCAGCAAAAAATGCAAAAATGGTTCAAATTTTCACTTTCTCAAACTTTTTCAAGCTTTTTTCTCTATCTTCAATTTTTAGGTGATTGTCAAAAACTGGTTGCTAAATGCGAACCAATGAACTGGTTTCAAAATGTGATTGAACAAAATTGTATAATTTTCCACACCCGACAACTTTTGTTTCAAGCTTTTTTCTCTATCTGCAATTTTTGGGTATTTTTTGTCAACTGGCTGCAAATTAAGGAACCAGTTTCAAAATCCGATCAGTGAAAATGGTTCTATTTTTCAGGTTCTACAACTTTTGTTTCAAGCTGTTCTCTTAATCTCCAATTTTTAGGTGCTTGTCAAAAACTGGTTGCTATGCAAACCAATGAACTGGTTTCAAAGTGTGGTTAGACAAGAGTTGTGTAATTTTTTGCGTTCTACAACTGTTGTTTCAAGCTTTTTTCTCTATCTGCAATTTTTGAGCATTTTTTGTCAACTGGTTGCAAATTAATAAACTGGTTTCAAAAAATTTGTCATAGGGCATCTTGCCTTCCCCCTGAAGGGTGGTAATTATTTTATGTATCTCCTGTACTGGAAGTACTCGGTAACATGTAATTTATAGCTTTAAGTCAGGTCAATAACCTCTCCCGCTCTCGCAGCTTTGGCAGCTTACATCAAAGGAATGATTTTGCGCCAAAAGTCCAACGAAAGTATAAATAAGTAGTGGTGTTTTGGCGCTAAATCTTCACTTGATGTTGAACCTGCAATAAAACAAAGTCTAGTCGTGCAGGTAAATATGGTGAACAGTCACGATTTATCCACGGGCTTCTGATGATAATTAAAAGCCTCCTTTGCAAGTATTAAGGTAATTTGTTTTTACTAATAATTTGATCCGATGATCATTTATTAGTGGACTTTTTTGATTATTGGGAATGTAACCAGTCATTACCCAATAAGGCAAAGTGATAATGTGTACTTCTTATAGTTAAGGATTCCATGCCACTCTTAGTATTAGTAGACATGTGCGCCATTAGGAAATTGCACGGCGGCGGCGTAAGGTCAATTTTTATTGGCGTGGCGGCGTTTTAACAGCGTGTGCCGAAATTCACACCGGTTCAAAATTAAGGGCGGCGCGGCGGCTTGAACATGGCATAGGATGATTCAGATGAAATAATTTAGCCTAACAAACCCATAGTTTTACAAGTAAAATAGAGAACATTTGGTAACAGAGGTTTTGAGGGCCCCACTTTCATCTTTGATCACTATTTGACCCAAAATCTAAAAACATAAAGGGACTTCAATTGAAGAGAATTGAATTTTTTTTTAAATTCGACATTGGTACCAAAATTTGGGGTTTCATTTCAAGGGCTCTAAGATCATTTTTAAAGACCATGTCGTTTCATGCCGATAAGACATTGGCGCATCAAAATTCAAATTATCGGCGGCAGCGTGTCAGCGTGAAATCGGTGGTGCACATGTCTAAGTATTAGTAGAGCCCCTGAAAGAATGGAGAACGTGAACAGTGTTCTGTGGGTGCTGACATGCACTCCCCTACATAATTAATCAACTACATTGATTGATGGGTCAGGATAGGTTGGTACCTATCTAGAGGCATGGGTACTTATCTAATTATTTATTTTAATGGTTTGATTACATAACTTAATTAGGTATGTATTTAATTAGGTGTCGGATATTGCACTTGTGATAATTTCACTTAAGCGAATTGTCACGAGTTGATATATAGCTGCATAATATTTACTAGTCTAGTGATGTAATTATTCTGCCTTAATACAGATCTTAGGCAACTTCTTGTATTGAAAGGTTTAAACTATGTATACCTACTTTAGGTTGTTTGAATGGGCTTTGGTCTCATGCTCTGACTATCTAGGCAATTTAGTAGAATAATTCCACCCTTTTAGGGAATTATTCAAAATCTCACCACATAAGGAAGTGATTCTTATCTCCGTCTCTTCTCCCATTCATGATAATTTAAACTAAGTATATCAAATTCATACCTCGTTTTTGTCGCCCTAGTGTGTAGAATACATTGCGCCAATAAAAACCAGTTTGAATTTTTTGACCAAACCGGTTTTTCAATTTGTGGACACCCTGTGCATGGGCCTGAAATTTTCGAGGTAGGTTTTGAAAGCTCTTTTTTTTCCTACTCAACGCTGCTTCATTCATCTCTCTAGCTCTTTCCACTCAGAAATATGTAAAAGCCACCGAGCACTACTTTTGGTGTCATACTGAGTCAAAGATGTCTGCCATAAATTTGGCTAAGTACTCGTAAGTTGTAAGTAGGCAAGTCGTTGAAAGCTATCTACTATTGACCTTGGAGGAGCATTGAGTTCATGAATTTTAGGCAAACTGTAAATTTTGGGAGCCTTATCTAATTCTTACGCTTCTCTCACATATTCGTGTATTGTAATTTAGTTTCTATTCGCCGCTGACGAAGGCAACTATAGCTTTGCCGAAACTTTCGGTACTTATCAGTGTAATAAATTGCATGTAATGTACGGCTCTAGTGGGCTCTAGTGTTTTTATAAAAACTAAAAACAATGAAAAAAATTACCAGTATCACAATGAGAACAACGTGACCACGTGTTTTTTAAAAATGCATGTTCATGACTTGACTTATTGCTATCTCAAAAAGTGAGTTGTCTTTCATTTCAAGCATGTCACCTGCTCAAAATAAAAATGACGAGTCAAGTGTAGGTATCATTTTTATTCAGTACATAGATAATGAAACAAGTAGGTACCCACTTAATCCTCAATGCATAGGTAAATAGTTTATTTTAAATAATTTAGGTCTACCCTAACAGCTATTCACTTCAATTACCTACAGACGGTTTAGAAATTTTCAAATTTTCCCTGAAAAATGAAT
Organism: Planococcus citri; assembly: GCF_950023065.1. NCBI lineage: Eukaryota > Metazoa > Arthropoda > Insecta > Hemiptera > Pseudococcidae > Planococcus > Planococcus citri. The sequence continues at coordinate 16,276,320 of NC_088679.1, read as the reverse complement.
TTGCTGAATTATCTTGTGTCAGTAGGCTATCAATTTTATTGCTGAGTAGGTTACTCAATATCTAATGGAACCGGTACAATTTTAAGCTCGTTAATAATATGTACGTAGGTACATATATGATCACATTATATTATTAGAATAGGTACCTAATACTTCCAATCTTTTTTTCTGCACATCCTTCAACTCTTCGGTGAAACGAGGCTCTAATTTAACACTATGCGTGCAAATCCAATCGTTAGTTTTTAATTTATAATTTATGGTCTTTTTATGGCCCTGTTCGTTTTCGTGTATCACACATTTATGTCTGATTTGATCGTTGATTCGTTTCAATTTCTCGACATCTTTTTTTAACGAATCGACGCCATATTGCAACACACAATTGTTGAATTTTTTCAAAAAGTGATCATAAAGTAAAAAATCAGCATAGTTGAATTGCACCAATTTTTCTTTTTCGATATTGGACAATTTATACTTTTTTACATCAGGTCTAGAATTAAGGGATAAGAATGCCACATAATGTAAAGGCCACCTTAACAAATTGGCCAGCAATACCAAGGATGCTTCTAAATGCTCTGATATCATGACGAAATCAAATTGTCGATCTATTTCATTGATAAATTGTTTAATTTTCGTAATATTTTGAAAAGAATTCCTCGACAGACCTAAATCGAAACACATTTGATTTCGATCATTTATTCTGCACGCTGATTCGGCTTTTTCGTCAAATGTATTGTACATCTGAGAACTGCCATTTTCGGCTAGAGGTATGAAATCCAAAAATTCGTAGAAATTTTTCCCATAAGCTTTGTTTAATCTGAAATAACGAAACGATGATTCAAATCTAGTCGAAGGTTCCCTCAGTATGGTAATCGAGATGGTGTCATTATACATGATATATCTCAAATTTTGACGGTATCGAGTGTGGTGCACTAACATGTTGTACTTTTTATCTCTTGTTTTGGTCTCAGGAGCGAGCACGGATTCTGAAAAGTTCACCATGTATGCTAGGTAACTAATAGTCTTCGGTAAGGCAAAATTCAAACCATGTTTTAAACCAAATCGCAGCAAGATATTTTGTACAGTACTACTAGCGCATTTGTGTGTTTTCAAGAACAGGATATTTCGGTGAGGAGGTTTATTATTGAAAGTTCGCTCAATGCAACATTCGTAGATAGGTTCGTTTGGTTTCGCTGTTGCTCTAAAACACGAACGAAAAAATTGCTGAACTAGGTAGGTACCTACTTAATTGAAACGTTTGATTACATGGTATAGCTATGTCAACAGTTTAAAAATGAAGACCTCAAAAAAATTGCCAAAAAACTGAGTGATTTGCTTCAAAACAAGTCGTGTAAGGGCTAGAAGAAATCTTTTTTCGAAAATGCTCCCTCTCAGAGCCTCAGAGGACTCAATTTCTGAGTACCTTTCAACTCGAAATAAAGGTCTCCACTGAATTTGATCATGATCCACCCTAACGTATGCAATTATGCACACACTTAGTTAGGAGCTATTATGTAGTAATTAATTACTAATTAGTCAACTTACGTCGATTCCGTTTGAGAGATAACAGATTTGTTGAGACAAAAAAAACTGTAAGCGGCGTGAAGCAAAATTATCGCAGTAAAGGCGACCACTGCTCGCATCCATGTGTTGAGACGCATGCTTATTTTAGGTACCTAATTTGATTGCCTGACTCTAAGAACTGCCTGTTTCAAAGATCAGTATGATAATTCTTGCGGCAGGTACGTATAGATACTCAGGTACCTACATATAATTATGCCAGAGATGATGTTTGTATTAATTTAATTTCAACATTAACTAAAAAATAGTTAATAGTTACGTACCTATTGCCATTTTCTTCAATTTTGTATTTTTTTTTTTCAACAAAATCAGACGACTTAAACCTGAAACAAGACTGATTTCAGTGATTTTACTATTACTTTTTTCTACACTTTTTTCAAATTATGGAATTTACTATAGATAGGTACTTACCTACTTGTTATTCAAAATGGCTGCGTCTTGTGTTGGTCAATTTTTCTTTATTTGGTATTATTGGAAAATTTCAACTTGAAAAGTATTGCAAAATGCGGTTTGAAGTGAAAAATCAAGCACTCGCTGAAAATTCACGGATAAGAAAAACGAAACGTGCGCTGACTAGGTATAACATTAGGTACCTGTGCAGAACAAAGAAGCAAAAAATTTGATATCAGAATCAAAGTTTCAAAGATAACACTAGAAGTATATTAGCAACAGGGGTCATTCCACGTCAATTGGACCAAGAAGTGGTAGGTGGGTTCGGCAATTTTTTTGAAATTTTTCCTGTGGAAAGACCTTCCGAAGGGATGACTAATGGCGCAAATCGCAGCCCTCTAGCCCATTTTTGACGGCAGCCAGGGGGTGTCAAAGTTTTCAGTGAACCTAAAATATCATCCATTTCAGCATTGGATTGCTCGATAACCGCGATACCTACCAAAATGGAACTTTTTCCCATAGTTAGAGGTTTTGAAAGGCTTTTTGGTGATATCATAAAAATCAGTGTTGCCACTTTTTATCGTACAAAAAATTAGCTCAAAAAGTTTCAAAACGTAGTTTTCATATCGTTCCGACTCTCAAAAATTCTGAAAAAAATATACTATGGACAACTGTTCATGCTGAATAACATATTAAAAATTGGGATGGTAACTTGTCGCAAAGTCGATTTAAAAAAATTTTAAGTTTGCAAAAAACTGCGATTTTTTGATTTAAAACATAAAAAAAGTTTTGATTGGCAAAGCTGACCCATTTAACCCCTATTTTTACGTATCTGTTGAAAAAGTTGAAAAACCCCTTTCACTCGATGAAATGAACTCCTCACAAAAAAAATCAAAATTCGAAAAAATTCAATTTTCAATTCCAAACATCAAAAAAGTTTAAATTTATTCAGTTGTCTTATTTTGACCTCTTTCTGACGTATTTCATGAAAAAGTTGATAAAAATTACATCCCCAGAAAAAAAATTAAAATTTGTTTATTTTTAAAATTTTTTCGAATTTTGATTTTTTTGTGAAGAGTTTATTTCATCGAGTGAAAGGGGTTTTTCAACTTTTTCAACAGATACGTAAAAATAGGGGTCAAATGGGTCAGCTTTGCCAATCAAAACTTTTTTTATGTTTTAAATCAAAAAATCGCAGTTTTTTGCAAACTTAAAATTTTTTTAAATCGACTTTGCGACAAGTTACCATCCCAATTTTTTAATATGTTATTCAGCATGAACAGTTGTCCATAGTATATTTTTTTCAGAATTTTTGTGAGTCGGAACGATATGAAAACTACGTTTTGAAACTTTTTGAGCTAATTTTTTGTACGATAAAAAGTGGCAACACTGATTTTTATGATATCACCAAAAAGCCTTTCAAAACCTCTAACTATGGGAAAAAGTTCCATTTTGGTAGGTATCGCGGTTATCGAGCAATCCAATGCTGAAATGGATGATATTTTAGGTTCACTGAAAACTTTGACACCCCCTGGCTGCCGTCAAAAATGGGCTAGAGGGCTGCGATTTGCGCCATTAGTCATCCCTTCGGAAGGTCTTTCCACAGGAAAAATTTCAAAAAAAATCGCCGAACCCACATACCACTTCTTGGTCCAATTGACGTGGAATGACCCACAGGGCAACAGTTACATATTAGGGTAGGTACTGGAAAATACAAAACAATCAAGTTACAAATTTTCCAAGAGTTGTTTCATGGCAAATTAACCGAAGTGCACGATGGGTCATCAACCTCTTAAAATAATAATTTTTCATGTTATGGTAGAAATCAATAAACATTGACAAACGCAGGAGGGACTGATTTGAAAATTTTCAAAATGGCCACCAATTGAAAATTTCAAATGCCTGAGCATGGGTTCCAATGAACTAATACACAAAAGAGGGATCCTAGCCAGCAGAACATTTTCCGAGTTGGACACAGCTATATCGAAAGAGCAAACAAAAATATACTTGATAACTGGGTATAACTATCTTTCAACAAAAATTTCAGGCGCTGAAGTGCATTTTTCAATATTTTTGATGAATTTTTGGAAATCAAGTCGTCTCAACATGCTGTACCTAATAATTAAGGTACCGGTAGGAATAGAACTAATGTTAGCTTTCCAACTTCATGTAGTGTGATGTACTTTGTACTTTCAAAAACTTTCTAAAGGATTCATACTCAAGAACTGCTCAATAAGTTTGACTTCACTCCCAACCAAACTTGAAGGTTGAAAATTGGTAGGTACGTACCTTATCAAATATCTGAAACAAGGAGAAAATCCCCATCAAATCTGGTACAAAATTGAAATAAATACCCGAGTCCTTTCTTGAAATTATAAGGGTTTTTTATTTGAATAATAAATACACGCGAATGTACTTTCGACGAGTGCGATAAAGTGAATGAGAAATTACATAGGTAAGATGATTACAATATACGTAATACACTCAACAGTCGGTTGGCGAGCGGCGCACGCGCGTAGCGTGCCTAGGTTGAAGCAAGTAATGCAATTTTGATTTTTTTTCTCCATTTATTTGTTTTTCATAAATTCACCAAAAATAATGAAAAATCCACTTCAATTTAACACCTGAAATTTGCGCTGGTAATATATTTTTGTATGTTTCATCTCGCTCAGACGAGTTCAAAAAAAATGTCCACTCTCCAGCAATTAGGATGCCCTTCTTCTTAGCAAGTTGAACTTTTTTTTTCAATTTTGTTCTTTTTAAAATTACTGCAGCTCCTTTGGTTTCAAACATACCTACTTAGGTAAAATATGAGCATGATTTTTTTTGATTTTTTTTTGTAAAGCATTCAAAGTTTTACCAGTTTAGTTAGTGCCTTTGTTTTACCATAATAAACTCAAAATTGACTGGTTCTTGAATTTTTTTAAAATTTCGAAATAAGTGTTTTCAACTTTTGAAAAAATGTTCTACTGCTTTCAATTTTTAGTTCAGGAAAATAATGAATAATGTATTGCAACTTGTAGAATTTTGATTGATTTGTAAAAAAAAGTCATTTATGTTTATACGTTGCCTGCGTTAAAATTGAAAGTGCTGCAGCATTTAAAAAATGTTAATCAATCATAGCTCTTTAATTTTGAAGATAGGCTACAAATTGAGATGAATTCCTAATGCTTCTTTCAAGAATTATGTGACCTTGAAGAATCAATAGTCCATTCGTAACTTTGCCTCTTGAGTTTATCTGGTTGGCATTGCTCGGCAACCCAACTTACACTTATGTAGTGTGAGTTACTGTATTATTGGGTAAATTATTTTACACCGGTCCTGGAACATTCTAGTAAGTGTAGGCATGCATTTACACTTACTTATATGAAGCATGATTGTCATAAGCAGATTTATTTAAAGGCTGAACATTAAAATACAAATGATTTGTACATTTTTAATATAAGTTGGGTGTCGCGTAATAATGTTACTTGCTTAAAAGAGAAAAGAATTACTCAAGTGTGCAGTGCTCGTAAAGTTCAGCTGCGTAGGTCTAGGTATCCTGTTTCATATAGATAGGTAAGTCGAAGTAGGTACCTATCTACATTTAAAAAAATTATCATTAGGTAACTATTTACTAACTACTGATGCAACGACGTAGATATTTTTCAATCTCTGGCAATATTTTAGGTAACGTCGGGTTCCTTCATTTCCTCAGTTGCCATTGTATGGTACCTACTACCTAATTAGCGTATTGAGTTAGTTTTAGTCTATGACCGTAGTAGTCAGTTTCCTGATTTTATTCTCACTACGTTGAATTTTCAATGTAGTCGTTATTTCAGGACTGTTCGTAGTGTCAGAAATATCTTCAGTTTTCGACAGTTTGATCTTCATTTTTCATAGTTGTTGAAGTTCTCACAGCTGATGTTGTTGTTATTTTTGTATGCGGAGGAATAGAGATTTGAAGAATAGTTCCCTTTTCTACCCCTGCTGAAACTTTGGTCTGGTCTGGGATCGATTCTTTCAATATTTTCCCGCCATCAATAAATGACTTTGAATTCATCTTGGAAAATACAGCCTAAGAAATATATAATCAATACTTACAAGGGAGCTACCCAAGGTCTGACACGCGGATCGAAAAAATTTTTTCACAGGCGGATAGAGCATCAAAAAATATGTTATGAGCCAAAATTTTAGCTGCTGAAGTTGACAGGGGGAGAAACCACGGGGGTTTGAATATCGAAAAATCACAAAAATACGCAAAAATATGCTGAAAAAAGTATAAAAATTGAAATCATTCGGCACCCTGTTCGCTTCAGCAGCTAATTTTTTGGCCACGATCTACCATCGATATATGACGACTTATGGTGGACAAGTCGCCGCGATCTGCGTGTCAGACCTTGGGTAGCTCCCTTGTTAGGTATTACTTGGAAACGTGGACGTCAATTTTTTTTTCATTTGCAGGGTTCCCAATAATATCTATAAGTACATATAGTATGCAGCTGATGAGAAATTTCGTGAAAAAATGTACCTCCTTAAGATGGGTAATTGGGTATAGCGCTGACCGCTGAGCCATTCTCATTCATAACACAATATTCATTCAATTTTGCCAACCTTTTTCACAGCATGAATACTCTCGCCAGCTATAGGTAGTACATAGTAGATATGGCTAGTATAGGTACAACGTGAGAAGCCTATAGTTAAATAAAGACCGAATAAAATGAAATGATAGTTACTTTATATGAATCATCTTCAGAATTTTTAAGAAAGTACTGCGAGTTGAAAATCGAATGTGAACTGCACACACATACTGCGAATAAAATACACAAACAGGAAGATAGGTAAGTATGTAAGTAACTAACAACTAAGTGTAATGGGTCAATCTGTAAAATACCTAAACTACTGGGTCATTCCATATCAATTCGATGAGAGTTTCCAAGTCAAGTCTTTCGATTTACGTAATGTGGTTAAAATTCTTGTTTTTTTTTTTTGCGACCCACTTTGGGAAAAATTATAATTTCTATAGAAATCGAAAACCACGGCGGAGGCTGCAGAATGATCGGAAATGGTGAAATTTGGTTTTGGGAAGTTTTAGTGTTTTGTATCATTTTCATGACTAGGTATATAGTTTTCACTCATTAAGTAGGTAGGTAGGTACCTCAAAAAAAAAAAAGAGAACATAGTAAATTGGTAAAGCGTCAAAAATGATCGACCAATTTGGATTTTTCAAAAATTCGCAAAAAATCGAAAAATCAATCTAGGCAGCTAAAATTTTGGTTGTGGGGACTTCGTCAGACCATGCTCTTTTTAAAATCGCAGTCACGTTCAAATCGAAGACGTGCACCTCAAGTAATTCCTTCCTAGATGATTTTTTTGAAAAAAAAAAATGCCTTAGTTACTGATTTACTGAAATTGATTAAAATTTGTTCTCTCACTAATTAATTACCACCGAACCCGAGTTTCATCTTCTACATAAAGTTAAAATAAAGGGTTAATTTCCAGGTGAAAATTGGTTCAGGTCGGTAGCTAGGTACTGGTTACATCAGGATTTGAAAAATTAAATAATCAGTGGATATATGTAGAACCTACCTTGCAGAGTCCAGATTGCAATTATGGTTACACAGAAATTCATGTTTGATGTTGAAAAACTGAGTTGGTCAAGATGGCACACGTTCATGAATTAGCTAAGGATTGAGGGAAAACGAAAATTCGGCGTTCTATTTATTCAATCGCTTTTATCAGTGTTTTAATGCCTCCTTGCGCATATACAATTTAAATCCCACGATGAACAAAATAAAAAACTCGACAAAAATGATTCATAAGTCATCAATTCATCATCTTGGTATAGGTATCTATAAATTTGAGTGTTTAGGTAAGATTAACAGGTTGTAAAATCATTACCTAGAATGAAGAATAAAGTTTTATTTGCTCAAAAAATTTACGCAAAAAAGATGAAAGAAGTTTCAAGATTCGCTGTAATTGTAAATAGGTATGTATGTGTATCCAAGAATGATCTTTTTCCTGCCTCTAAGCCTGCCTTCTCTTCATTCTCTTCACCTTTCAGCCAATCATTTTTTATCTACATTTTTAAAAAGTTGAGCAACTAATTGCTAATGGCAATTAAAAAAGTAGTTCAAAGCTATTATAAATTTTCAATGACATCCAAATGAATTTAAGGTTGAAAATCTGCCGAATTTACATAAAATCACGTCCAATTTTCATAAAAGTTACGTCTAGAGTGATTTTGAAGCAAACAGAATAAATGCTGTACCATACCAGTACCAGTACGACATAAGACATCATAGGAGTAATTCCAGTTAAATAATAGGTACCTGGTGTTACAAAAATGAAAAAAACATCGACAAAATACCTTCATGCAACACGAATTTTAATCAAAAATGGACATGAAAATATAAGTAATTTAAAATTTTCAAAATGTTAAAATTTTTATATGTATAAAATGCGAGTAAGAAAAATGGTAACATGAAAGATCACAAAGTGCATCAATAATCGAATCCTCTTCCAAGGCCCAGCCATTGATCAGGAACAGCGAAGAAATATTTATGCATAGCCGTGATAAATCTACTTTTGTACTTTTCCGGTGATACGATGGTAGGTAGCTTTCCTTGCCCTCCTAAAATACCCGATTTCTTGACAAACGTTTCCAATTTTTTATCCCAGGTAAAAGTTCGTATATAGTCTGAAAAATGAAAGCAATGTTACAGATTTCCAGAAAACACTCACAATCAGCCATATATATATTATGTAGATGTGAAAAAGCTTACCTATAATTCCGACAACTAATTCTTGGGAACCTTCATCTAATCCGACCAGTAGCGAGTAGTCCATCACCGATTGATTTGCTAAAAATGTGACGTCATTGTTGATGGCTTGCATCAGTACAGTTTTCGAATGAGGATAAACGTACAATGGTGATTCGCAGGTCACTGCAAAATAATTCCACGAGACGATTAAGTATTATAAAAAAATCAGAACACATCGTATTTAAAATTTCAAAGTAGGTACAATAACTTACTATTGATTAGGTTTTCGTCCAAAAGGACTAATTCTCCTTCGGCGCAAGTTTGAGTATCGACTAATCTATTTCGAACAGATCCTTTGAGATCAAATTTGCGAATAATATCCCTCGTGTAGAATAAATTCTCCATGACTAGTAAATTTGAGATATTGTTTTTATATTTGACTCGGTAAACGCCGACAATTTTACCCAAAAGGGTTGGTTGGTGGTTAGAGTAACAGGTTTGGATGAAGTTGAAGTAGTGAGGAGCGAATTCTATGAAAGGCTGGATTTCCAATCGACCCATTTCTTTCAAAATAAATCTGTCATCTACACAAAAAAAAAAAATACATAAATTAGATTGAAACAAAATTTTTTTCAACATGGTATTCAATAAAGAGGGTAGATTTTCAATTTGTTTGAAAATTTGATAAAGAACAGCAAAAAATTGTTGTGTAATGATTTTTAAAACATCTGGTGAAAAAATGGTTTCAAAGTTGATATTCATTTTTATCTCATCTCAATAATCACTAACAAGGAAATCAAAATTTTTGAACCGGACTCCAATTCCAAAATGCACCATCAGTCAAAATTTCAGCTGCTGAAATTAATTTCTTAATTTTTGGCGAATTTTTAAACATTTTTTGGACTAAAAATGAGAGAGAATCGAAATTTTACCAAAGTGACCCAGAAAGCTAAAATTTGGATTGTACCCTATTTTAGACCTCCCAAGTCGATTGGTGACGGTTCCGAACCATTCTGTAGCCTCCAGCGGATTTTTAGATTATCCAGTTTTCGAAAAAATGCTGTAAGTGGAGTGAAAATGAAATTCAGCACCTGCAAACTCAGATTTACCCATCTTTGTGACCTATATGATCGATTTAGGTAGATATTTTCAAATCATTTTTATGCTGGTTCAAACCCATTTTTTCGAGTAATTTTTTTTTTTACAAAATGAAAAAAATCAAAATCTGCTATAGGCTTTAGAACGGTTTGAAACCATCACCAATCGACTCGAGAGGCCAAGAATAGGGCACAAACCAAATAGCAGCCCGCTAGGTCAATTTGGTAAAATTTTAATTTCCACTCATTTTTAGCCCAAAGAAATTTTATTAAAAATTTTCAAAAATCGAAGAATGAATATTTTAGAGCCAGAAATTTTGGTCCGATTTAAACATTTTTGTGACATAGATCCTCCTTTGTTGATGATTCAAATTCTTGAAATGAATAAATAAATAAATAAATAATGAAAAAAAAATACTTGACGAAAATACGAAGTTGAAAAACATTAAGGACATTAACATTTTTTATGCATCCTCTGCCCCCCTCCCCCCAAATAAAAATAAAAATAGAGTAATAGAAAGAAATCGAAATAAATTCGCTTGAGTAAAACGCTCACAGAAAATCCTTGCATTTTTTTTCAAAATTTCAAAACCTGAACTCTAATTTTGACCACTTTTCAAAAATAATTTTTTCACTTCACAACAATTTTTCCCATTTACAATTAAACTTGAAAAAAAATTGATAATTGGGTTCCTCCTATATAGTGTTTGATGGCACAATTCCTTGATTAATTTTACCTTTGGTTTTGCAGAACATCGAGCCAGATTTACCACCGTGAGCGTTCCAGTGAATACATCTAGATAAAGATCTAATATAAGCTTCTTCTCCGCTGGGAAACACCAAACTACGAAGATCTTTAAACTGCTGAGCGAAATAAACTTTGACATTGAAACTAGCTGTCGAATCGTTGAACTGGATCTGCAAAATAACAACACAAACGTACACGTAGAATATTTGGATGAGGAACGATGAATACAAGAAAACCAGAAAAATATAAATAAAAATGAAAATGTAATGTAAAAAATGTCATCAATATTTTAAAACAAATTCTTACTTCGATATGATAAGCGTCATTGGTTTTAGCAGATTTTGACTTAGAATCATCAGTGGCATCTAATTTAATCGAATCGTCGCTTTCGGTCATTTGAACAGTTTCTGAAGCTGAGCTTGTAGAAATACCATCGGAGCTTTCTTTTTTTGATATTCTAAAATTAAAAAATACAACACGTATTAAAGGAAATGAATATTAAAGAACCATTGTAAAAATTATACTTGAAATACGATTTGACATCAAAGTTTTGATTCGTAGAGTATTATTTTGATTAAAAAAATCGAACAACCCCTTTTTCAAGAGTCGGATTTTTTTCTCGACACCCAGATGGAGAATTGAATGAATCGTTCATGCATCACTAAAATTTAACTAATGAGCAGAATGCGATGGAGTAATTTCGATTTTTTCTTTTTTTTCAATTTCAAAATTCTTACCCTTTTGAAAAAGGGCACCCTTCCTTCGGAAATCTTTGAATTTACAGATTTTATTCGTTCGATGAAAAGTTCACAAGCGATTCGTTTTAGAACTTTGAGACAAATCGTAACAAAAAAATTGTTTTCAGTACTTGTTCGATTGTTCAGTTCCGACACTCGTTGACTTATTGATCTCATCCAGAAGATTCTGATACTGGAATGTTGCCAAGGCACAGGCAATAATTGAACTAGGCTCGGTTTCATACACAACAATGGGAATAGTACACGTGACGTTGAGTAAATAATGCTCATCAGTATTGATCGGATTCTGTAAAATTCAAGAAGTTTATTTAGAAACTAGCATTTTTTTAGTACGAGATTTCATCGAAGAGTATCAAAAATGATTAAATTTCTCACCGATAACAACGACGGATTATTTTGAAAAGTATTCGGTAACAATTGAGACAGTAAGGTCTTCATGGTGATTTTATCGGGTGTTTGATTTTGCGAAATATTACTCAATGTTTCGTTGGATGATGATACGTTGACGGATTGGTTTAAAGGACCATCGTCTGTAAAAAAAAATCAAAATTCAATATCTACTTTTTTAAACGTCGATTCAAGTTTTTTCAAAATAATAAAAATAAATAGATTTTAATCCAACTTTTGAATGGTTTTTTTTTGAAAAATAATACCATTTCTGAACACTTACAAATATCGACAGCAGAACGATTAGCACTAGGTTTACACTCTGAATTATCACTTCTGTATGGCACCGGATGACCCAAATCTTGAATATCGCTATCCTCCGAAAGGATGGATTCGTCTTTCGAGTCTCGTTTACTTGAAGAGTCTTCGATAACAGAACTATTCAGTGACGATGGAATCTGTAAAAAAAACACGTATTATTTTAGCAAAAAAAAAAAAAAAAAGGTACAAATAACAAAATTAAAGCGTCATACATTATCCTTGACATCGCTGGAAGTGGATTTGGTTTTCTGTCTGTTATCCTTTTTTTGAGATTCTAATCTGGCTAGCAGACTATTCCAACGTGATAGAGCTTCAGCGACCAATTTCTTCATCAGAACGACAGAATCTTCTAGTTTATGATCTTTTTGGATATTTTCTATAAAATAAAAACAAATCATGTATCATTATTTTTTTTTAACATCCTGTTGATAATTTTCCTCTCTTACCATCGTCCAAGTCATCGTCTAAAGAAGGAGACGTAAGAATGACTTGAATATCGTCTACTTTCTGCTTAAATATCGCTTGCTGATCGCTCAAATGTTTCTTCAAACTTTGAATCATTTTGACTGAATAGAAAAAAAATCAAACATTACATTAAATCGAACGAATGATAATGAATAATCTAAATCAATGAGTCAAACTTACTATCGTCGTAATCGAGCAAACATAATTTTTCCAAAATCGAACTAAATAATTCGTGTCCCATTACAGCCCATTCTTTGACTTGCTCCATTACAACGGGTATTGGTACTCGGGTAGGATGAATTTTTAAAATTTTAGGAGGTAATGAAAGCTCCCAAAGTGGAATGTCCGTGTATCTGAAATATTACGTAATTCATCAATTATTATTCCACACTGAATCTTCACGTCTCCTCGTCTAAGAATTGAATTCACTTACTTAAAAGTAGCGATGATATTTTTATAATAAAAATACTGGCAATAATCATGATGCAGGGAATGCTCACAAGCGCCATCAACTCTGCTCGTGTATTTACCGGCGTGAAACCTTAATTCTAAATATTTGGCAAACGAAAGACTCCACGTATCACTGGACATGGCGGAAATAGGCGTAGTCTAAACAAAAAACACATCAATATCACTCCGGATCAGTTACACTTTTCAGTTCTTATTCTGCCTTGAGAAGAAAAGTAGGATGTAGATTTTTCGTACCAGTTTACAAATAGTGCAACTGCTCCACACCAAAATGGGTAACTTTTTTTCTGGTAACGAGTTCAATTCTCTTAAAACAATATGGACGCAACCGGTATCATGGACGAAACGTCTTTCGTGATCGATCATCGAGGTATCGCAGGTCTCCGAAGGGCAAATGTACGATTTCCTGAAGCAATATTTTTCCAAAAAGTTGCCCAGCGGGATATCGTTGCAACCGTAGAAGTCCATGTTCACGATCCTGATTTAAAACAGATGAAAGTACAAAAAATTAGATATGTGTACAAATGATTAGTAGACGAAAAACTGAAATTACTCGCTGAACGTGAGAAAAAGTGTGATTTTAATGATTTTTTTTTAGGGAATCTAACAAGGGAACCTCTTGAGTTGTCACACTCCGATTTGAACGGGACCGCGATTTTTGGAAAGAGCATAGTGTTAAACCCCCAAAACCAAATTTTCAGCTACCCAAGTTCATTTTTCGATTTTTGGCGAATTTTTGAAAATTCGAAATTGACTGTTTTTGGCGATTTATGCTTTTTTTAAAAAAGTACGTACTTGATCAATAAAAATGGTCAAAATAAGTCCCAAAACTAATACTAATTACCCAAATCCAAATTTCACCATTTCCAGCCATTCTGGAGCCTCCAGCGCAATTTTTCAATTTTTTCAGAATTTTGAATTACCTCCAAAAGGCAAGAATATGCAGTTCGGCAGCTAAAAATCGAGTTGTACATTACACTCGACCTGTTTAACAAGTTTATCCACATTTGAGCCGATTTTGAAAGTGACACCTCAAAAGTGGCTTTTTGACCACATTTTTCAAAAAATTAAAAGATCCAAAAAATCAAAAGTTTCCCGTTTGTGTGGAAATTTTCGAAATTCACGTGAATCGCTGTATTTTGTCCAAACCTAACCCCCCAAACCCAAATTTCACAATTTCCAGCCATTCTGGAGCCTCCAGCGCGATTTTTCAATTTCTCCAGAATTTTGAATTTGCTCCAGAAGGCGTGAATATACAGTTGGGCAGCTAAAAATCGAGTAGTGTATTATACTCGGCCAGTTTAACAAGTTTATCCACATTTGAGCCGATTTTGAGAGTGACACCTCAAAATTGGTTTTTTGAGGTGCCACTCTCGCTTCAAAACGGCTGGAAATGGTAGAATATGCGCTCCAGGGGCTACTTCTTGAAGAAATACGTCGATTTGAGCGAATTTCAAAAATTTCCTCACAATAGGTTGTCGTTTGATTTTTTGGATTTTTTAATTTTGAAAAAAGCTGGTCAAAAAACCACTCTTGAGATGTCACTTCCAAAATCGGCTCAAATGTGGATGAACTCGTTAAACAGGTCGAGTGTAATATACAACTCGATTTTTAGCTGCCTAACTTCATATTCACGCCTTCTGTTGCAAATTCAAAATTCTGTAGAAATTGAAAATCGTGCTGGAGGCTCCAGAATGGCTGGAAATTGCGAAATTTTGAGTTGGGGGGTTAGTTACGGACAAGATACAGCGATTGGCGCAAATTTCAAAAATTTCCTCACAAAAGGTTATCTTTTGATTTTTTGGATTTTTTAATTTTGAAAAAAGCTTGCCAAAAAAACACTCTTGATGTGTCACTCCCAAAATCGGCTCAAATGTAGGTAAACTCGTTAAACAGTTCCAGTATAATGCACAACTCGATTTTTAGCTGCCCAACTGCATATTCACGCCTTCTGGAGCAAATTCAATATTCTGGAGAAATTGAAAATCGCGATGGAGGCTCCAGAATGGCTGGAAATTGTGAAATTTGGATTTGGGGGTTAGGTTTGGACAAAATACAGCGATTCGCGTGAATTTCAAAAATTTCCATACAAACGAGAAACTTTTGATTTTTTTTGATTTTTTAATTTTTTGAAAAAAAAACTGGTCTAAAAGCCACTTTTGAGGTGTCACTCCCAAAATCGGCTCAAATGTAGATAAACTCGTTAAACAGGTCGAGTATAATACACAACTCGATTCTTAGCTGCCCAACTGCATATTCACGCCTTCTGGAGCAAAAATTCAAAATTCTGGAGAAATTGAAAAATCGCGATGGAGGCTGCAGAATGGCTGGAAATGGTGAAATTTGGATTTAAGTAATTATTATTAGTTTTGGTACTCATTTTGACCATTTTTATTGATCAAGTACGTACTTTTTTAAAAAAAACATAAATCGCCAAAAACAGTCAATTTTGAATTTTCAAAAATTCGCCAAAAATCGAAAAATGAACTTGGGTAGCTGAAAATTTGGTTTTGGGGGTTTAAGACTATGCTCTTTTTAAAAATCGCGATCCCGTTCAAATCAGAGTGTGGCATCTCAAGAGGAAGCTCATAAGAAAATAATGCTCAATTTTTCAATCGGCTAGGTCCAAAAATGTGTCACTGGGGCCCCCTAAAATTGCGGAAAAAATGAAAATAAAGGATAAAAAATGTTTGAGATGAAAATTCCTGATTTTGACGTCGGAAGTCTTCGAAATATTTCTCCCATAGCCAAGAAAATTTTTTTCTCGGAAATGGGATTATTAAGGCCATTTTGACATTAAAATTAAACATTTCAAAACCAGTTTTGTTTGTTTGTTTGTTTTTTTTGAAAATGTTTTATACGTATTTTCATGGTTTTTGATTTTTTGATGGGAGGGGGGAAGGGGCTTACTACAAAAAGACCAACACAGTTCAAAAACCAAGGAACATTTTTTCTCGAGAAGAAAATTGTTTATGGCAATTTTGACACTAAAATAAAATTAAACATTTATTAAAATTCTATTTTTTCACGTTTTTTGATTTTTTTAAAAACATTTTTTGTTCTTTATTTATGTTTCTGATTTTTTTTTGTGAGGAGGAGGGGGATTCAATACAGAAAGAACAAGGCAGTTTAAAGAGCCAAGAAAGATGTTTTTAAATTTAGAATCTACAAATTTAAAATAAAATCACAAATTTTGTTTCATTTCATTTTTTGATTTTTTTTCGATCCTTTGAAATTTTTAATGAATGGGTTTTATTTTATTTTTTTAGTTTAATTTTTCAGAAGGGAGATGAGACTTTTCAATTTCATCGAGTTTTTTGAAAATCAAAATAACCCTCGATACAATTTATAAACAAGACAAAAAAATACTAACCAAGGATGCACACAAAACTCCGGAGCATTATTCGATAAATTGGAAAAGCTACAGAACAACACCGGTAATCGTTGATGATTTCTCGGATCGAGGAAATCATTATTCACAGGTTTAACTACGTTTGATGATCTTGGAGGAACGGAGGTCGATGTGGTACTTTTCTTTTTTAGAGAATAACGACCGCCTTTAGCTCTGTAGAAAGCTAACATAGTTTGTACTTCTTCGCTATCAACGTCGTCTTTCAGTTTCGCGTGAACTAATTCGTGAGCTGGTTTTTTCTGAAAATTGAGATATAAAATGACATCAGAGTAAAATAAATTATAAAGATCAAAAGAAATTATTTTTTAAAAAACTCACATCAAACAGCTCTACGTTAGTTTTAGAAGACGCGGTGTTCTCGTTCAATATAGCTCGATTTCCGTCTCTTTTATTATTGAAATGAGCCGATTGGTAAATCTCATCAGGAAAATACTTCCTAAGCTCGCAATTCATTCCAGTTTTCGTCTCCAGGTACGGTAAGTTGAACTGCAAACAAACCCATAACTTTAATAAAGCTCTCTATCCCCCTCAAAAGGGTACAAAATGATGAAAAAATCAACATACGACGATATAAGGCGAATAAGAAAGCACCGTATCTCGCAACGCCATCCTAAATTTATTCTGCTGCTGAGGTTCTTCCTTGAACGATAAATCACTGGAATCTTGATTCGGCGAGAATACATCATCGTCGTCGATATTCGAATTGAAATGCAATGGATCGTCGTGATCGACGACTGATTTCGCAGAAATACGTTTCTCTTCCAGATCAAACTTGCGTTCACTTTTAGCCGATTCTGGTTTACTTTCCGGTAAATTTATCTCTTCGACTGGAGTTCGTCGAGATAAATCGAAACTCTGGTTGAATTTCGACGAACCGTGTTTAGGAGAAACGATTTCCTCGATGAATGTCAACGATGGTAGAGTTGGTGGTTCGGCGAATTCGTCTAATAAAAATGATTTCTCCAGTTTAGCGTTATAGTACATGAAGACCGTATCGTTTGCGACGGTTTTCAGTTTCTTTAGCTCCGATTCGGAGGCTCCGCGGAGCAGTATCGTGCATCCTAATTGGGGAAAGGCGCATCCTTCGAAGAACATCAGTGTTTTTGAACCACCTGGTATAAAAAATGCATCGAGATCGTGAAAATTAATTGCTCTAGGATTCAAAAAAAAAAAAGATACTGAGAAAAATCAGGTGGGTACCATTTTTAAGAGGCATTTCGCGAATATAAAATGATCTGCATGTGCCCAATTGAGTTGTACCGACATGAGCGTCTATCGCTGTTAAAATGTCAGCATTGGTGCATCTGGCGACTCGTTCCATCACTTGCATTTTTACGTTTAGCACCAGAGTAATATTTAGGGCGTTCAAAGACTCTTGGGCTAAACGAGAGACGTTTCTGTGCACTAAGACTAGATCCGGTTTCAAGGCAGCAATTCTGGCTACCGTATGTCGCAGGTATTGTTGTTCCTGGAATCATAGGTATCGATTATTCGAGGTCAATGAGACGATTTTCAAGTTTAAAATTTTAAAGTGAAAGAATTTGAGGTTTATTGCTGATAATTTGCACCCCCCCCCCCCCCACCACCATGAATCGTTCTCCAACAAGGAAACTTTTTGTAATGACACACTTCGATTTCAAAGTAACTTAGTCGAATCCAAAGAGCATATTTTAAATCACGTGTAACCAAATTTTCATAGGGTTTTAAGGTCATTTTTAAATTTTTTGCAAATTTTTAAAAATTAAAAAAAAATTAAAAAATTGCTTCATGACGATTTTTTAATAATTTTAAAAAACACCACAAAAACTGCAGCTATTTTGAATCTTTTTCAAATTTTAAAAATCTATTTTAAATCTAAAAATGAACTCAAGTGTCAAAAATTCCGGCTGTGAGGATTTCAGAACATGCTCTTTCGATCCAGCTTACGAAAAATTAAATTAAAAAAGTCTTTCTGCATATTTTGGAGAAAATCCAAAGCTCTGGACCATTTCCAGATATTCAACTCTGATTCATGGGTTCATTTTTCCAATTAAACAACTCTAGTCGACTTCTGAGGTGAAAATACCTGCATCATCACTGGTTCTAATGACATTAATCTTCCTTCGACACGTTGATAAACAATGGGGCATTGAAGCAAGAGGATTCGAGGATTAATTAGGTTGATATTCATCTCTTTATGGGCTACATTCTTCGTGCAAACGATTCCTGCAACCAAGCAGCTGTCTTTTCGTTCACCGCCCGAAATTTTCTTCACTTTAATATAGCTGTAAAAATTCAATTGGATTAGGAATGAAATTTTGTAATCTATTCAATGATTCAAAATTGTAAAAACTTACTGGCCAATGTTGATGATATCGGTTTTGTAGAGATCGATTTTTATTTCTCGTAAGGCTTTTTCCACCAAATCGATGATAATTTTTGACCACGATAAGGAGAGATTTTCCGCAGCTAATAATTGATGAACTGTGTTGAGTAAATGTTGCTGAAAGCTCTCGCTGAGAAAATCGAATATTTTTTCATTAATAATCTCAAATCTGAAATCGAGTTCTTTGAAGTTAAATTAAAGCTTACTTCAGGTGCAGAAAAGCATTGAGCTCGTTATTTGTTTCGCTTAATTGACTTTCGTTAACCGAAGCCCAAGGAATTGGGTTTAGTGAGCTGATTTCGAGATATTTTTGCATAAAACTTTTGATAGATTCGTCTACATCGATGCCGGTGAAAAATGTGCTCTTTTTTCCATCTGCGAAAAAACATTTTCAATCAATTTTTAGCCAATTATCGGAAGTGAATTAAAAATAAATTAAAATAGAATTATTTTTTCTCAAAAACTGATGCAAATTTTCCTACAAATATTACACGATTTCATGTTTTATGCCAAAAATGACTCCAAATCCATCTAAAATTCTTCTGACGAATATTTAATCGATATTTCGAGTCTCTGACCTTTTCCATTTGATGATTTTGTAGTCTGTCTTGACATATGGACAGTATTCTCGTGTATATTTAAATCTAAATGAAACCCTGACTGAGAAAACGTACTCGTACTTTTAGGAATACTGGAAGACTGCTCGTGACCTGCAAAATAACACACGTGATAACCCGAATAAAACACATTTCACGTTCGGTTGTTCAAATCAATTGATTTAATTACCCAGATCTTCTCTGGGTTTCTCCATAAGAGCAGCTGCACTTTCTGAGAACTTGTACAAAGCTCCACCGTCGATGAAATCGGCCGATTTTTGACCAACATTTTCAATATAATTGGCATCCAATAAAACTTGACAAATGGCCAAACTGTGAGTTCTACGAAACAAAAAAAATCAACACTTTTAGAAATACTGGAAACATTTTGTTTCAGAGGATTTTTAAATTTATAATTCACCTTGAGGATGTTTTTCTTTGATTAATGAGCCAGTCGATTAATTGAGATCCCCAAAAACAGCCTTCGCATATGCCTCCTTCGACGGTGTAATTCCTCGTGATCAGGGCACTGTCTCCTAGAACCAACTCTTGTAATAACGTATTTAAAGTGGAAAGTTCCGATTTCCTCGACGATTCCGGATCATTACGGTTAGAATTGCCGGATATTCTGAAAGAAAAGAAAAAATTTCGTTAATTTTGTCGTAGGGCTTTTTGGAAAAATATTGATTATTTCGATAAGTACCCTCCGGAGGCGAATTTCTCTTCTTGATAAACGACCGAGATTTTTCTACGGACATCGGATGAATTACTAGTGACACTGAGAGTATCGAGGGAATGATCATCGTCGCACGAGACAGAATGATCTAAACCGAATTTAGATTGTAGATCATCTTGAAGAGCTTTCAAGTCAATTGATAAGTCAGCTTCGATATCGGCCGATTGCAAGTAGGATAATACAACTTTGCAGCAATAAGTACATACGCGGAGGTTACCTGTGTAATTATAAAAAACGTATTATTACTCGAAGATATCAATTACCTATGAGTTTTATGGCGATATCCATTTCGGAAAATATTTATGTAAATTACCAGAACATCTTATTATTTTTCCGGGTACTTCTTGATTACAACATTGCGAGCAAAATATTTGTCCGCAGACTCGACAATGATGACGTCTTCTGAACGTGGTGAATTTTTCGCCACAATCGTAACATTCTTTACTGACCGAATCCGGCATCCAATATTGTTTCAGGTTCGTATCTTTATAGGCTGGAGAATTCTGCAATTTTTTTTCAAGCCACATGAATCGGAATATATTTTTTTAAAACGTTTTAATAAATGTGAATGATTATTAAATACCTACCTTATTTTTCAAAGCTAAGAGATTGCTGACTCGTCGTAAGACATTTGGTAGGTTACGAGCTTCGTAGGCACTGTCTTGGGGCCTGAATCGATCTCCGGGCATCGATGACGGTAAAGGAATATTTTCAGCTTCATTCTGTGACCAAAAAAAAGTACATAATTTTAATTCTGGTTTTTATTGAAGGCATTTTGCGAAATTAAATTAATTTCAGATTAATTCTCAAAATAAGTCTAACTAACTCAAAGTTGAAAAAAGCATCAACGAATGGTCTCTGGTTACTCTACTATGAGGGGAGAAAAGAGGGGGGTAAGAAGATATTTTTTTCAACTTTCATGATGAAAAATCGTTATTTTTTGGTATAAGAATTTGTAATTTTGAAGTAAAAATACAAATTTTTCGAAAAAAATAAGAGTATTTTTCACGAAAAAATGTTGATTTCTCGAAGGCAAAAATCCTTACCTACATTTAAGCAGTTTTGAGCTTTTTGTCAATCATAAAATTGGATTGGATTCCAAATACCCTCGAATTTACTACTTTCAGGATTTGAATCTAAATCTACGAAGAACCCTAATCGTTTATATGAGCTAAAGTTAATTTAGGCGATTTTTAGGGCACTTTTTTGTGAACCTGTTATTACCAAAATATGGCTGGAGGCTTCAGAAAGGCCTGGAGACATTTCCAATGGACTTATGATGTCAAATTAGGGTAGGTATAGCATCAATTTTAGCTCTTCAATTTCTCTAAAAAAAAGTCGCATTTTGATAAATTTTATAAAAATTTTTAGGGATCTAAAATTTCCAAAAAAAAATTCCGTAGACTTCCAAAACATCTAAAAAATATTTCGAGAAAACTCAGTATGTTCAAAACGCAGATAAAAGGAAAATTTTAATTTTCTAACGTCATTATGTAGAAGTTTGAGGAAATTTCAATGTTCTAAAATATGCTGGAGGCTCCAGAACTGCTCGAAACCGTTCGAAACTGTTTCTAATCGATTCGAGGTGTCGAAAACTTTCAAGATGAATTTCGGTGAAATTTTGATTTTTTGCTCGACTTTTTCATTTATTTAAAAATTCACCAAAAATCGAAAAATACAATTTAACGACTGAAATTTTGGAAAATGATGTATTTTTGCATCCTCTTGATGAAAATTTTTTTACGGTCTGATCAGTTCTTTAATTTTCAGGAATGTTTTTTTTCAACGAATTTCTGGAATTTCCAAAAAAATCTGATTTGTCATCAGATTTGAATCCAAACCCCTCCCCCCTCACCATCAAGGTGACAAAAAATCAAAATTCGATTTTTAAAAAAAAATGTTTCAAAAATTCTCAATTTATGCAGCAGAATTTTTCTGAAACGAAATCAAAAACAGAATTCAAATAAGATGTTTCAAAAAATTGTTGAAGGAGTGGGGGATTTTTTCGTCTGAAAATGGAAAGTTATTTACTCGTAGAAGAATTCTAACGCAGAAATTAAAGATTTCAGGGGGAAAATGTTCATAGATTTTTTTGATTTTTTTCATACTTATAAGGTTTTGTGCAGGCAGATCGACATTATTTGGGAGCTCAAGAGAAGGGTTTTTATGGGAATGGATATTCTTAGTAGGGGCCCCCTTAAGGATCAATTGCACCCCCTGCCGATCCTCCAGGACAACTTTTTTATTAGGGGGGGGAGTCCTAAGGAACATTTCTAGGAGGCTCCAAAACGACTTGAAATTCACCTGCAGTCGACTTCATAGCGTTTGATGAAATTACAAATTTCGAGTTTCAAAAATCTGCTGGAGGCTCCAGAACTGCTCAATACGGTTTTAAACAGTTTCCAATCGATTTGGCAGGTCGAAAATAGGGTATATCCCAAATTGCAGCTTTCTAGGTCAATTTGATAAAATTTTGATTTTTTCTCACATTTTGGCGAAAATTTGATTTTTGAAAATTCACCAAAAATCGAAAAAGGCACTTTAGCACTTTAAGTTTTGACAGGTGATGAATTTTTGCCTGCTCTTTCGATCTACCTTTATACGGGTTAAACATTTTTATGCTAGTCCTATGTTGGAACGCAAAATCTGCGATTTCGGCTGACCTGTCAATCAGAATGGCCGCCATTTTGTAAGTAGGGTCACTTTTTTTTGAGGACAAGGGCTAGAAATGTTCCTTAGGACTCCCCCTTTAAGAAAAAATCTGTCACGGAGGATCATCAGGTGGTGCAATTGAACCTTATGCGGGGCCCCCAACTATCTTTGAAAGAATTTTGATCCAAAAATTGAGAATTTCTGGACAATTTTACCATTTTTCCTCCTAAATTTTCGTAAATATGAAGCAAAAATTCTACAAAAAGAGATCAATATTGCTTGGAAGACCACAGGAGAATTTTCTCTAGAAAAAAAATTATTTATATTCTATCACAGAATAAATTGAAAATTTTTGATCAAATTTCGTTATTTTTTCAACTCGAGGAGTGACAGACTGGCAGATATCCAGGAACAACTTTTTTGGGAATTGTTTGAAAATCGATCAATTTTCTCAATAAAATACAACACTTCAAAACAAGCGTCCTTCAACAAATCACGATACGTCAATAGAATTAATCCCTACCGGACTCAAATTAGTCCACTCGGAGTCTCCGGAACTGTTATCTTTTTCTATCGAAACGTAAAATGACGGCGAATTAGATTTGCTGCGATCTTCTGACTGTGACGAAGTATCTGAAAAATATTAATATTGGATAGGTAAATTAATAAAGTAATAAAGTTACTCGTTTTTAACGAAGATTATTCAAATAAAAATTATAAAACTAATAATACATATCATAAGACCACTTTCCCTTCAAAAAATAAACGATAAGGTATCTTTCACCTGTACGTAACCTTATATCAAAACTTTTCGAGTGTAATATTCTCCAAATAGGTTGAAAAAACATAGATAATTATTACGTAAGCGAACTGCTCTAAAATGTGTATTTGCATTTTCATTCGCGTAATGTAATAAAATAACCTCTTCAACTTCCTACATATTTTGTGATTTCATAATCTCATGGAGACATGAGACAACTTCGAAAATGCACTAAGCACTCGGTAGTACAAATTAATCAGATACCAAGGGTTTATCTATACTAATTAAAACTACTATCGAAACGAATTATTAAATGACACGACGACACTCGTATCAGAAACACGCTTCGTTTAAAAATCATTCGGAAATTTCAACTCTTCGCACATCCTTTTACCATTAATTTGTCTCAAGTTGAAACACGCCAATAACATGAGATCGCTCGATGCCCTTACATCACCTATATACTCGTAAGGGAACCTTCTAACACCTAAAAACCTACATTCTCGATTCATTTCCATTTTTCATTCACGTCATAATGCGCCGAAGCCGGATCCTCGTTTAAAATATACCCGGATTTTTTCATATTATTCCGTTCGACGATAAAGGAAATGTTTATTGCGGTCAATTAAACATTATTAGAGGCAATTCAAGGAGCGTTTTGTGCCTCGAGGCTTAAAAAGAATCGAAACACGAGATATACCTTGAGAAAACTTGAAGAATTTTGAGAATATCGTCGATACGCCGGATTGCTTGATTTCTGGACTCAGTGGAGCGAATTCTGTTAATTGAGTTTTCGAGTCCAAATTCGTCATTTTGATTAGAGTCTGGATCTGGTTATTATTGATTTATTGACGTGGAAATTTGTTCGAATTGATCATCGAGTAGCTGAAACAAAAAAATTACAGAATGTGTTTAGAATATGATGTTTTTCAAGTAAAAAAAAAAAAACAATGAAAAAAAATGAAAAATGAATTTTCAAAAAGAGGAATAATCTCTCCGAAAAATGAATTATTGATCCATTTTTTCAGTCCATAATTTTTTATCCAATGTCTTTTCCTCGTATTCTTCAAAATTTTGATCAAAATTCACAAAATGCAAAACATCATCTGTTACATTATTCGTAGCATTCCGAATGATGCAAAATTCAATACATTGGTTCATATTTCACAATCTGTAAATTTTACGAGTACAAAAATTACCCAATAAAATCCCACCACCGAGATTTTTTACGACTCTAATAATCATTAAGTCTCCTCTAAACGAACTCTACGAATTTTACTCATTCAGCTCCACCTTCGTGCTTTTTTCTCTTTCAGTTAAACACCCATATTTTGCCCAAAACTGCATCATACCACGTACAACGTCAAGAGAATTAAATTCTGATATCATCGGTCGTTCTCAAGATTGAAAAAAAAATAATAATGGACCACGCCAAGTTCATTTCCATTCCTAAGAAAAATTTACCTTCAAAAAAATTCAACGAATAGATTAAAATACCGAAGACCTCGTAAAACCAATAAGTCACGTAACGAACGCAAAATCAATTTATAAAAATTCAATTATATTTATAAATTAACATAATGTATTCATAAACAGTCACATTTCACGTTGACTTAGCATCGCTCTGGTAATATATTTTCTTAAAAATTACTCTTCGAGTTTAAAAGTAACACATCAAAATAGATAATAATTTAGGAAGACGAAACAGAATGGAAGACTGCGTTTTCTTAAAACGTAAACGTTGGGATTACATATCAGTAAAATATAAATTTGGAGGTAATTTAAAACTCTGCGAGATGGAAAAATTTCACGATAAATTACCAAAACATAGGTATTTCATGTAGGTATATTCTTCTAAACCGTGACGAGATCCTTCTCTACCGATACCAGATTCTTTAACACCACCAAATGGAGCTTCGGCGCTGGAAATGAGACCTTCGTTGATACCGATCATACCAACTTCCAAGCCTCTGGCCACTCTCCAAACTTGAGCAACGTCGTTGGAGTAGAAATAACCGGCTAATCCTCGTTCGGTGCTGTTGGCGATTTTGATACAATCTTCTTCGGATTTGAATTTGATGCAGATCGCCAATGGGCCGAAAATTTCCTCCTTGTAACAAACCATGTTTGGTTTAATATTGGTGAGAACAGTAGGCTCGAAGAATCGTTCACCGATATTCGTAGCTCTGTTGCCTCCGGTCACGACTGTAGCTCCTTTGCTGACAGCATCGTTCAAAATGCCTTCGACTTTCTTGACTTGTTCGTTGTTGATTAGAGGTCCGACGTTGCAAGATGGGTTTTTACCATCACCGACGACTAGCTGAAGTTTAACGTTATCGGCTAGTTTTTGAACGAATTCGTCGTAGACGTCTTCGTGGATAAGGAATCGATTAGCACTGATGCAGGTTTGTCCGCAGTTACGGAATTTCGACGCGATGGCTCCTTCGACAGCTTTATCGATATTGGCGTTGGAGAACACGATGAATGGAGCATTGCCACCTAATTCCAGACTGACTCGTTTCACTCCTTGGGCACATTGTTGGTATAGGAGTTTTCCCACAGCTGTAGATCCGGTGAACGAGATACCAGCGATGGCGGGACTTTCGCATAAATATTTACCAATTTCAGGAGCGTTGCTGCGTGAGCTTGTGACCACATTAATGACACCTTTCGGTATACCGGCTTGTTCAGCTAGTTCGGCCAGAGCTAGAGCGGTGAACGGGGTATCTTCGGCTGGTTTGATTACACAGGTGCAGCCTGCAGCCAACGCAGCTCCAGCTTTACGAGTGATCATAGCGTGAGGAAAATTCCACGGTGTGATGAGACCAACGACACCGATGGGTTGTTTGATCACTACCATTTCTCTGCCTTTGACCGGTGCTGGGATCACTTCACCGTAGCAGCGTTTAGCTTCTTCGGCGAACCACTCGACGAACGAGTTACCGTAGAATACTTCGCCCAGAGATTCCTTCAGTGGTTTGCCAGCTTCTAGGGTCAATACTTTGGCTAGTTCGTTTTGGTTCTGCACCAATAAATCGTACCATTTTCGTAGCAGGATACTGCGTTCTTTCGCTGTAGTATTTTTCCACTGTTGGAACGCTTCCTCGGCACTTTTCACGGCCAGTTCGCAGTCTTCGACGTTCATATCGGGTACGGATGCGATCGGTTTGCATGTAGCTGGATCGACGACTTGGAATGTTTTCTTGGATTTAGCCGAAACCCAGCTTCCGTTGATGTAAGCTTTATCGATCAGTTTGCAATCTTGCGAGTACATTTTCTCGAATTTTAGTACCAACACCTTGCTACGACTATACGTGGATAGAAAATACCTCGTTCTATGCATTGGAATAGGCGTAGTTTACTTTGCGATAGCGAAAATATGTTAGAAAATTAGATAAATTATCGCGTACAACGTTTTTTTAAACTCTTAACGCAAGATAGTGCCCGTCGCGGACGATCAATAATTATCAGTATGGTAAGGTATTCCGACCCAATTTAAACTCAAAGATAAACAAGCTTAAGCTCGAATAGATAACACCCGAGTACTTACTTCTTAGGTGCTTTACATTCGATCGTAACGCATGCTCGAGATTCACCAACACTTCACTTAACCCATCAAATTATTTGTAATTTAAATTCGTTCTCACATCAATTTAATTCGATAAAAATTTTATTTTCGTAACTTTTCGTTTTTGAAAAATAATTTTTACGTTTTGTTTTCAACTGATTACTGCACGTGATTTCTAGATAATTACTTTAGCCAGGTGATTGTTCATCTTACAAACGCGGAGTATCTATTTAGCGCTCCTAGTGGTGATTTTTCAAACTAAAATATGCAGTTTCATAAACGAAAACTTGGCACGTTGGCAAAAAAAACTGAAACTATCGTCGGTTCGTCGAAGAAAAATAGAAAATTTCACGTCACCATGTGAGGAAAGGATGAAATGAATTTTTTTTAGAAAATTAATTGGAAATCTAGAATAATCAAAGTTATTAAATTACTAAAGCGCAGTTCTGTTCATTTTCTCAACAGCTAATGGAAAACTTGTCATTCTATAATGACGAACAAGTTTGGAGTAGAGCCGGAGGAAGATTTCTCAATTCAGAATATTGAACACTACAATCAAGATCAATTTTTCTTTCCCCCAAAACTAGATGAAAACTAACGACGAAGAACTATTACGAATAACAGACTAGCGAATTCAATTTCAAATTTCGAAGTCAAACCATCGAGGTCGATGAGTCAAACACCAAACAGCAAAAACTCGAGCACTCGACTGACTCGACCCAAAAACTAATCTTCGAACAGAAAAAAATAAGAAACTGCAACATATAAAATTTCAAAATTTTAATATTAACCCTTAGCATAAAAAGTAACGGCGATTTTATTTTATTTTCTCTGCTGTTGTCCACCTTGACGAGCGGCATCCTGAAAAATCACGCAAAAATATGAGATTTTAAAACACTTCTCCGAATATATCTCAACTTATTATTTCGAATACTTACGTTACGAGGGAAATTCCTCATCGGAGGAGTACGAATTCTGCGATCCTTCTTCGAACGATTACGAACTACTTTAGAGTGAATAGCGCAGGATACACAATAGTGAAGCTTAGCGTACAATTTCGGTAAGGTGTAAGCTGAAAAATAACATCCCAGAATCACTAATGAGCTTATGAACTATCAAAGTTTCATCTGAAATTTAATTTACTCACATTCGTATACGCTGGCATCGGTGATATCTCTGACAGCGGCAGCTTCTACGATATTACGGATGACGAATTTCTTGATGGCTTTATCCTTGGGTACGCAACGAGCACAGTTGGTACATCTGACCGGTTGAA
This sequence comes from Planococcus citri, assembly GCF_950023065.1. NCBI lineage: Eukaryota > Metazoa > Arthropoda > Insecta > Hemiptera > Pseudococcidae > Planococcus > Planococcus citri. Next base: position 16,248,000 of record NC_088679.1, on the reverse strand, counting down.
CGTGACCTCTGCCGTGTTTGGAGCGGCCTCCATTTCTGCGTTTGCAAGTCTGAAATATTGTAAAAAAAATATTATTCGCTGTACCTCGCAGAGTAGAGTAACCACGTAGATATAGTCACATGTTGAATAGGTGAATATATTGTACACAAAATCACGAGGAATACATTGTTATGAAAGCTGCGTGGGGTGAATTATCGAACATTATGACATATTGATGTAGAATACTTACCATAATTGAATTTATCAAGGATTATATTATTGAAATCAACGAATTATTTTCTACTTTACAGCAAAAAGATCCATGAGGATTTTGTTGTCTTTTCATGTACTGATTACACGTGGCTTCTAGATAATTTACTTTGGCCAGGATATTTGACGTGTTTCAAATGTAACATTAGCACTCCTAGCGGTGAAATTTCAAACTAAAACACGCAGCCGCACCCAAAAAACCTGACCAAATCGCCAGATCGCGGATCGTCCAAAAAAAAATAAAAACAAAAGTTCTTATCACCGATTCAAAAGTTCAAAACCTTATCACGCGAGAAATGAATGAAAATTTTCTCAAAATTGGAAATGTATCTGATTAATTAATTGTTTCACGTGCTACTGAACTTTGTATCCATTTGTTTAACGTTACTTGTATTCTTCTTCTAATGATAATTCACTCTTGATAGAACTTCATTGAAACTAAGGAACCAGATTAGTGTAATGAATTGAATACGATACGTCAAGCAAGCATATGTTGTTAGCATATGGTGTTATGAAATATGCCGTTTAATGCATCGAATTATTCTCTAACGTCATTAAATTGATCGGCTGGTAAACATTAAAAAACTTCTGTAATGATCTCATAACTACTTACGTACTAATTTATGCTCAAATCTTATTTGCTAATTATTATTGTATAATATAGTATAATCAATCTACATGTATGTTTGCTAGTTTGTTTGGCACCGAATAGTCTTCCTTCTGTATAACATATTATATCGGTAAGTTTTTTATACATTTTTTAATATGTTCGGAATATTGTTACCTATACTCACCCCTATCTCTTTCCTAAATGCTTCATATGTGGCTATTTTCTACATGTTCTATGCGTCCACATTATCCATAGTATTTACCTACGTTCATCTTCCCGATTCTTATTTCAATCAGAATGATAACCATTTGAATGTATACTTTATGAAATACTCATATATCTATGCAACGGGTTTATTGTTACCATTCGTATGTGTTCTACATTATGTTTTAAATTACGCCAGCTGTAAGAAATCTATGTTCGCATTCCTGCGCGTATTTATATTCGCTTTTATAAACTATTGTATAGGAGAAGAATTCAACATCTTGGGATTCTTTTTCGGCGCTTGTGATATGTATTCTTATTACATTAACGATAAAGTACAATGTATTAAAAACGGATATCAATGGACCAAGTTGGATATATCGGGTCACGTTTTCCATATTTTGTACAGCATCCTAGTCATCTACGAAGAATTATCTTTTTTACGTAACTGGCGAAGTATCGAGTCTAAAGTAAACGAGCTAATTATCGACGACGACGATGACTCCAGCGATGAAAATCCAATCACCGTAATCAGCAGAGAAAGATTCAATATTTTCAAGAAGATCTATGTACAAAATCAGTATTTTCTTAAAACCTGTATGGTTTTTCTATCAGTATTGGTTATTTTACTCCATTTGTCGGTATTTATTACCTTGGTCTATTTTCATACCGCTTTTGAGAAAATTGTCGCTATGATAATCGCGTTAGTGTTCTGGTTTTTTTCCTATCATATCATATATCCATTAGGGGGATTTAGAACCGGACCTTATAGTATCGAAACTGCCGAATACGAAAGTCTGATGGAGAAAAGTGGAGAATTTAGTCTAATTTATGCTAATAGTACCGTCGATGGTCGATATCCAGATAGGAATAATATTTTTAATTTGTTCGCTCGTAATCCGAGGAGTAAAACTTATGAAATATTGTAATCGTCTTCCCCTTTAAAAAATATCGTTTTTTGGTCAACTTTTTTTTTTTAATTTGTTACTTAGTTTTTTTATATTTTTGTTGTTGCTGAATTTTTATTTAATTTTAGTATTGTTTTCTAAAAAATATCAATCGAATGGTTTAATAAATTTTGGAGTAGATGGTATCGCAATTTGTTGTATTATTTCCCCAGTGTTGATTCCTTTTTATACGAATATTACGCAATTTTTCTACAGAGTAAATTTTAGGTCATGTTTACTTTAAATTAATCTAAGTAAAACAATTGACGCAGACAGTCTAGAAACTAATTCCGAACGTTTTTTTGTGTTGGCATTTCAGATAATCTGGTGATATTATGCTCACGAAGTAAAATACCTACTTGAAAATAAATCACTATGAACTGGATGTTGGAAAAATTACACTCCTTTCTATTGAAATATGTGATATATGGAAACATAAATGGAAAAGCAACGGTATACGTGCCAGTTACGATAGTTCTCTCTCTCCTCTGCGAATTTTACCCTTTACCAGACTCGTATTTAAACTACAAAGATAATGTTTTAAATCGTGGATTCATGAAACCAAATTACATCTATAGTTCGTTGGTATTGCTACCTTTTGCGGTCATCATTTCTTACACTTACAGCAAAGGGAACGTGATGAGTGTTTTTAAAAATGTAACTAGGACTACGTTGGTGATTCTGGCATGTCAAGTGATTCGAAGAGTACAACTTTTATACGATTTGGAAGATAATTACGATCACTGTAGTCGATATGGCTCGGTTTATAAAACCGAACAGATTTGTACGTCTCGAGGATACGAATGGATAACCTTCCAGTTATCTGGACACACTTTTTATATGTTTTATTACTCGTTGGCTACGATGGAGGAGATGAGATTGTACAGGATATGGCAAATGTACGTAGATGGGATCCATCAAGTAGAACGATTGAAAAAACCACTGGCAAGTGTGACTGTTTTTCGTTATTTTACCGAAGCAGAATATTCAAAAATAAAGGGAATGGTTTCATCGTGGAATAACGTTGTTAGATTTTGGATGGTGATCGCTGGAATTTATATTATTTTACTGGATTTTTGTACGTTGACTACGATGGTTTATTTTCATCAAATTGAAGAGAAGGTGATAGGGAGTCTGTTAGCTATTGGATTGTGGTATATTTTGTATAAGTTCCTATTCTCTGAATTCATACTTGAGCAGATCAAACTCAGTTGTAATTACGATACGAGATCCTTGCAAGAAAAATATCTGAGAGATTGGTATGTGCTTGAGGCAAGAAAGACGTATTACTTCAAGAAAATCAATTGTTCGTCTCCTTTTCTGCAACCTAATTTTGATATTTGATGACGTGTGGCACAAATTGTTATTGTTTCGTTACCTATTTATTTATGTAATTTGCCCAGTGGTAGAATTTATTCTTAATGAGTCGATCAGGAGCTCTCATCGTTGTCGTTCACTTATTACAAAGGGAAACCTTCACAATTCATTACTCTGATAGAGCTGAAATTTGGCTCCTGAACGTATATAGACATCCAGATCTCAGAAACAAATTTTCAGCTGCCTTATAATTGATTACAACGCCTTCTAGAGCAATTTGAAATTTCTGAAGAAAAATCCTAATTTGGCTGGAGGCTCCAGATCGGCTGGAAAATGGTAGCAATCTATTCACGAGGTTCACTTTAGTGTTTTAAACATGTTTCAGATTTTTATTTCCATATTTATTCTTTTTGTTTCGTAGAAAATTAGTATCCCAATAAATAGGCTATTTCCAGCATTTTCAAAATTTCGTCAAGAATCGAAAAACCAAGTTCGGCTGCAAAAAATTTCGTATTTACTCAATTCCGAAGTCCGAGTGAGTTGCTCTTTCAGTGAGCCAAATTATCACCTCCATCGGAGTTGACGATTTGTGAAGGTTCCTTTGTCAGCATTTTTTAAATACTGAACAAGTCCAGTAACAAAGCAATTGTTGTATTTTACCTAGATTGAAATATTTTATACCATGACAATATTTTTATTAAATTTTTTTTTTTTTAAAGTACAGTACAAAATTTTATTTTATTTTATTTACGAAGAATTCATGTCGACGATATTTTTTCTGAATCTGGGAGCTGGTATCGGTCTATTAAATTTATCACGATGTACTTGAACCGAACCTACCAACAAAGGTTTTGCATCTGACTGACGTTTGAATCGATAATCATCCACCTATTAAATGAAACCAGAATCGTTGAATATTTCAGCAAAATCAGTTTGAAAAAAAAATGATAAGTATAGGAAGAGACATACCTGGAACAGATTGGATTCAGAAACAGTTTTCATTGAAGGAAGATCGTCTGAAAAAGCAACTTTTTTCACAATATTTCCCGTCGATTTGGATTTTTTCATCGCACTAATTAGTTGACATTTTGTAGAAGTCTGTAACTCTTCGAGTCGAGCTTCTTCGTTTCTGGTTTTGTGAGGGGATTGTAATTTTGAATTGGAAATATCTTTTTCTGAAAAACCAAACAAATTGTAGGTAATAATTACACTTCAATTTTCCTTTTTTGCTTCTAAATGAACTACGAACCTAATTTATTTGAAACGTTCGAAGATGAAGTGACTCCATTGGGAATTTTCACATCAGATTTCATATGAGTATCAGTCAATTTGATATCAGTACAGGTTCTCTTGATTTTGGATAAATTTCTGAACATCTGAAATATCGAAAAACATTATTTACTTTCCAGAGAAATCATAGATGAGTTTTTTATTCTAATTAGGTACTTACTTTCTTTCGAATGTTTCGAACTGTTGGAAGGAATCCGTTTTTTCTCTTCGAATATTTTGACGTCTCAACAGGTTGATAAGTTGGTTCATTCAAAATGGAAATTTTCTCCGAGTCGTCTGAAGAAATCAGGTCGTTTGTTTCTAGTCTGTACACAAATTATTATTGAAAAAATGTTAATTAAATTGTTTAAAAAAAAATTGATTTAGAGCAATTTATATTAATATAGTCAATTCGAAGTTGATTTCGTGCGAATGTGAACTACCCAAAATTCGGAAACAAGTGCAAAACTCGATAAGGTGATCAAAATAATCGGTGAAAAAATCCAACTCTAAATACATGAAAAATAAACGCACATTTCACTTCGACTGCAATCACTGTCATCCTGTACAACTATTCTATTCCCTGCTTCGAGCGAATTTTCGTAGTCAGTTTCAGTTTCCTCGTATACTAAATCAGGAACTGATTTGCTACGTTTCTCGTACAGTTCCACGAGTTTATTAGCAATTTTTTGAGATTCTGAGTGATCATTTGTTGAAAATAATTTCGTAATTGTTCTTTCTACATTGATTTTATTATTATATTCATCGTCGCAATGATCTTTTTCTCTCGAGAATGTAGTATTTTCACGTAAGATTAAATCATTGTCTATGAAAAATTCACTTTTGCTTTTATCCTCTTTGAGCTTTTCACGAAAATCTTTTTGTTTAGGAAATACTGTCCGCGTTTTGACCAGAGGTCTTTGACAATACTTGCATATTACGTCGGTTTCGTTATCGATCTACAATTTTTCAATAATCATTTTTAAATATAAGTATGGGTACATTAAAAGTGATAGATGAGAAAAACGTAGTATATTCTTACCGGAGAGGTTTGAACTGAAACTGAGCATTTAGAGGACTGCAACGAGAGTTCATTCAAGTCATTTTTCAATCGTTCATCTGCAATAAACATTTTTTCAATACGTGATAAAGCTTTCAGTTGAATGACAATGTATGTACCATAAATGTAGAAAGACATAGAAAGGTTTACTTTCTGTCGAAAAAAAGTAAATAAAAACAAGATCATACTTTCTGCAGTAATTTGAATAAATAGGGTTTCCATTTTTCTTCTTTCTTCGGCAAATTTTTCGTTAATTTCTTTGAATTTACCTCTCCAAAATTTTTCCTGAGCTTCGAGACAGCTGAGTTCAGGGTTCAACTAAAACATGAATTTCAAGTTACTAGGACGAATTTTCACCATAGAAACGAGAAAAAGATGTGCGAGAATCTTACTTTCATCTTCATAGTCATTTTATTTTCAATTTTCATGCTTTAAAGGGAAAATTTTAAAGGAAAAACTTCTTCAAAATAAAATTTTCCGGTTCACTTTCACTTTCGTTGTTATCTAAAAATTTATGTTTGTTGTGACGATAAAACAACAAAACGATATTTTGTCAAACCCAAAATGGCTGTAGTTACAAAAACTGTCGCTAGGATCGCTATATAAAGTTGCAAATTTTCCAAAAAGTTTTCGATAACCTTGACTTGAAAGGTACACCGTTCCAAAGTGTACCATGTACATTGTTCGCGAGAGGAAAAGAGGGTGGTCATTTCTCAACCCTTCCTCCAGTGGCTCGAACGTCGAGACGAGCAGTTTTTGGTACTGAAATTGGTATTTGATTATTTTATTGGAATATATTTGTAAAAAAACTGTAAATTTTGAAAATTTGAACCCGTTTTTAGATAAATTTTAGTATCAGTCGAAACGTGCTTGTCGCATTCTCGCAGTCGTTTGCTTTTCGGTCATTATCTCTAGCTTTTAAATGCTTTTTATGGTTACTTTTACAAAATGGCGAATGTGTGGTGTGGAGTCGTAGAATGAATTCAAGATGAAACCACACTTTTTACTTTCGTAACGTTTTCTTCGATCGAGAATCAAGCTTAATCATCATGTCATCTTTGCAATTCGTTGTGCATCCGACTCCCGGAACAGACGATCAATTAAATGACAGGTAAGTGTGTCCTCCATTATCGGATGATTCGCCGTGTCCTGGAATGCAGGCTCGAAAGAAGATTCGATTTTAGGCTCTGTATTAATCGGTATTTTAATCTGATCTATCTCGAATTATCATCTTACTGAACCATATGTCGGTTTTTGGATATTTCTGTGTCTCGAATTCACCCAATTCGTACCCGGCCATTTCGACATACGTGTAATAAATTTATCATCTGGTGTGATTTGATACCCTTCTGAATTGTCTTTTTTTTCAGTGAAGCATAACTTCATGAATGATTAACAAATATTTAATTCGAATTGTGTTTCGAAGGCTTTAAAATTGAGGTTTTCTTTCTTTCAAAGTGAAATGATTAATTTTTGCACACGAATGCGCAACATATTCCACTTACGAATTAGTGATAAATACTTAGCTGATGATTCATTATGATTACTTTTCAGATTGAAAGATATATCTGATCGTCTGAATCGATTTGGACAATCTTCTCACGCCCCTTCGGCTCTAAACAGCTTGAAAGCGTTAGTGAAACAAATCGTCGTTGGACAGAACCATTTTGCATTTTTACTAGAAGATGGACACGTTTGTAGAGTCGCATACTCTGTCATAGTTGACCGATTAGATTTGACCAAACCGGATCCGAATAAAAAGTGAGCCCTTTTTCACGTTCAAAATCATCTTTCATTTCTTATCTAATCACCGGCGTTCGGATTTTAGCAACAAAAGCAGCGGTAGCGGTGGCGCTGGCGGAAATGGCGGCGGTGGTGGCGGCCAAGATAGCGGTTCTGGCGGTGGAAACTCCAATACTTCTAGGCAAATGACACGAACACGTGCTAGGATCATGAGATCGAGCGGTACATCGTATAGAGGCGGATCTGGTTCTACTCGAGTTATAATGGGATCTGCAGCCGGAGGTCATCCAAGTTCTAGACCGGTTGTGCCGGCATCTTACGTACCCGAAGAGTTAATCTCGCAAGCTCAAGTCGTATTACAAGGCAAAAGCAGAAGTATGATTGTTCGAGAATTACAGGTAAACTTTCAGTCGCTGAATTTTAGCTTGGTAATTGTCGTATTTTGGATTACTTAAAGAATGGTTTTTTTGTTCGATGTTCTTTGTAGCGTACAAATCTCGACGTGAATTTAGCCGTTAATAATTTATTATCGCGGGACGATGAAGACGGTGACGACGGCGACGATGGCGGAGATTCGTACGGACCTGACGATTTAATTTCTCTCCTCGATAGCGGATTTCATCCCGACCATAGTGTTATTATCGATACCGATACTATTTTCACCGAAGATATGTTCGGTTATTCTTCAGCATTGCGGAAGTACGCTAATTTCGGATTTTTATACCGTGCTTCCCCCCCCCCCCTATCGTATGCTAAATATTGGTTTAATTTTTTAGCCGGAGTAGTGGAGGTACAAGTGGTGGTAGCATGGTTAATCGAAGATCGGTAACCGAACGTGATCGTGCCAATACATCAACTAGTAGTGATCCTCCTACTGATAGAGAACGAGATCCTCGCGATCACCGGGAAAGTTTCTCGAGATGGCGAGAACGACAGTATTATGGTCCTAAGCGTTGGTTGGAAACAGCTCTAAGAGAGTCTGGATGGGATAAAGATCCTGGTAACGAGGAAATTCTGTGTTCAAAATCTCCCATTTTACTAGGGTGATTTTAATCCTTTATTTTTCCACGTTTAGAAACCAAGAAGAAAGAAATATTATCGCAACAAACTCCATTGTGGATGTCTGATGATGTAGAATTCTGGCCTGAGCCGCATGTCAAATTCACCCATATTGCTCAAATGTACAGCGAATTAGTGGCTTTGTCATCGACCGGGCAGATTTATCAATGGAAATGGAACGAGCCTGAACCTTATAAGCATCCTATCGAGGTGAATAGATAGTCTTGTTATACATACGTATATTCTATTTTGAGATTGAAGAGCCAACTTCGATTCTGCTCTCGAATAATGGCTTACTTCCTACGCCCTTTTCTTGAAACACTGTACTGAACACCTTTCTTTTGTATTTCAGGCTACAGTTCATCATCCCAAAACCATCCCTCTCGGATTACTCAACGAAAAGATCGCAATGCTGTCGGCTTCTGGTGTACGTTGTTCGTTGCTGACAGAAAGTGGCAAAGTTGCTACTTTCTTAGATGAAACATTGTACCACAGTGCAACCTCGACCAAGCTCGAACACCCGGCTACGTATTTCTCCGAATTCGCTCTCGATCATATTGTTTCATTGTACACCTGCCCTCTCTATACAGTTGCTAGACTGGAAAGCGGATCATTGTATTGGTGGTACGTAGAACAAAAATTTAACAATCTGGGTTTATCTACGAGTAAGATAACGAAGAATATGTTTTTGTAGGGGTGTTCTTCCATTCGCTCAAAGAAAGAAAGTATGGGAAAAATATCGTGCCAAGTCTCGTAAACAAAGACCTCCTTCCAGCAGCACTGAAATTATAACCGGATGTCAAGTTTGTATGAAGAACAGCCCAATGTATCAACACGGAGCTATAGGTATGCTGAAATTGTGACGTAAAAATCTGCCTGATAAAACTTGATTTTTTTTCCGATCTGAGAACGAAGAAGTAGATAATTTTCGAGCTTCGAAATCTCGTCTAATTAATGGGTTCCTGCAGTAATGTAAATATGGTTTTTTCGAACCTTCATTTTTTTAAAATGGGCGTTCCCAATTTTTTTTTCTCAAATTATAATGTAAATGATTTTAAAAATTGCTAATCGAGCTTCTTGATAAAAATTACGAAATTCGAACAGAGCTTACTGGTCGGTTTTTCACTTTTTGAACCCCCCCCCCCCTCTCCTCCCCTCAAAAAATGCTTTTCAAATTTAGTGACGAGCATTGAATTTCCAAAAAAAAAGTTATTTTGAACCGATCAATTTATATATGTAGCTTGGAACGTGGTAGGATTTAAATTAATCAAATATCATCAAGTTTTAAGAAGTCAGATTTGTTCATTAAAAGTTCAATTTGAAGTCTTCGTTTTGATTAAAAATTATTCCGATTATTTTTTCCAGGTTTTAACATTTCTGGTGTCACGCCGAAAGTCGGAATGCTGCAGAATTCTGCTTGGAATTTGACTGACGTATGCAGATTCAAGATACTGGCAGCTCCGACGCCGGTAACAAATACGAATCTATCGTCGGAAAATTATCGTTCAACGAACACAGCGACTGCTTCGACCAGCGTCGTTCTACCCGGATCGTCGACTAACAAGAATAAAGAAAACGCCGACCGTTTGGATATGCCTCCTCCACCATCGCCTGCTTCGAGCACATGCAGTGATACCGGAAGCACCTCGCATAGTAAGTATTGTATCCCTACAGTTGTCGTTCTTCCTGTCGCCAATTTATGTGCTTCATTCGCGCACTTGTTTTATTTGAGGAGATGGAACTGAGCGAGTATTTGTGGTTACAGAACGTACCAAACGTGTTACGTTGAAAGGCGAAGAAAACGAAAAGAAAGATGAAGAAGATTGGCCTTTGAAAGATGTCATATTCGTCGAAGATGTGAAAAATTTCCCAGTTGGTGAGTAAATCGTTGATCAAAGTGTAGATCAATAGTGGTTTTTTTTTAATAATGGAGATATTTTTGTGTGTAGGACGTGTTTTGAAAGTTGACGGTGCTTTCGCTGCTGTTCGATTCCCGAATAAAGACGGTAGCAAAGATAAAGATGCAGCGGCCGCAGCTGCCGGAGCCAACAGCGAAGATATCATCAGTTTATTGCAGGATTGTAGACTGATGAGGAAAGATGATTTACAGGTGAGCGTGTTCGAGTATTCGGTGTCGAATGACTGGAAAGGTACGGAATTTTTTGTTCTAAATCTGAACTGATTTGTTTTTCGCAGGTTATGAAAGCAAATGCCACCTCTAGAGTGCCGGATTGTTTCCAAAAACTCCCTAGACGTGTTAATATACCAGAAAATGGCTCGCAGATTCTTTCTATAGCGGTCGATGGCCAAGGTGGAGTATTTTGACTGGTTTTTTATCGATCGAGTTAATAAAAGAATTGGTTATTTAATGAATGATGTTTTTGTTGCTTGAATAGGTATTCATGCGATTGTCAAATCGGGATCACGTTTGAGTTACGTGGTGTATAACGTTACTACCGGACGATGCGAGCAAGATAGTCAGTTCCCTATCGATATTAACGCATTTTTGGGCAGTAGTTCCCAAAATATCTTACTTTCAAGTACCGGAGACGTGAGTGTCTTTGAAAATATTCCTTCGAGTGGTTTTGATTCAATATTAAAGTAATATTCGTTGATTTAATTTATATTCTGTTGATTTCAGTGCAACGACGGTGTAGTTATTTTACGTGACGGCAACCGCACGATTTATCCGTTGGCTAAAGACAGCTGTGACTCGATCCGCGAACCACAATGGTTAGATTTGGGACCGATCCGATGCCTCGGTTTGGGAACACATACGTTAACATCGGTTCATTCGAATCATTTGAAAAATACAGTGGCAATTATCGTATTCGACGTCGAACATCAAGTTTTGATGAATCGTGTTCTGAGAGGTCATCTGGAATCGATTAAAATGTTGCTCAATCAGTTACAAAACGAGTCGAGTGAGTTGATAGATGACTTTGCCATTCGTTGTACAACATTTTTGACGATTATGATAAATTTTTTGCTTTTTTTTTGCGCAGATAATGATTTAATTACGGCAATATTGAGAGAAAGATGTGACGGTAATCGTAATCTTCTGCATGCTTGCGTATCGATGTGTGCTCCTGTTTCGAATAAAGATCACGAAGCCGGTGAGTTGTGTTCGTTACACTGATTTCGATCCACTGAATGGCATAGCCCTAACATTTTTACGAATCGTACTAATCTGTTTGTTATTGTGAACGCAGCCGTCCGCGAAATGGATTTCGATCAGACAACTACCCACATGGAGACCAGCCACACCGAAGAACCGTTGGCTCATAATTACGGATGGCCTAACGAAGCATTCGATTCGGCTTCCGGAGACGAAGATAGCATCGGTTTGATACCGATGCCAGGTACTGCGTCTTCCGCCAAATCGATGCCTAATTTGTCCACCACGTCAGGCCCTGCTGCGCTGAATCCGAGCACCGGAGGACCCTACATTACAGATCCGACCGAACGAAGGAATAACGCTTTGCTAATATTGAAGCTTTTATGCGAAAGTACCGTTTTGCAACCTCACATTAAAGAATTATTAACTGGAAAGTGAGTATCTGTCGAAAAAATCAGTTCGTTTTTCATTTGGCTATATTTAATACCTGTTATCATTTTTCAACTTTCGCAGAGACGCCGAAGGCCAGACACCATTCATGTTGGCGGTGAATTGCCGAGCCTATCAAGCAGCCCTAATCTTATTCGATACGATTAAACGCGTCGCGAACCGAGAATGTTCGACGGGACCTTCCAGCAGCACCACAACAGCTCCCACTGCTTCTGTTTTGACTACCCCTGCAGCTGCCACTGCGGCTACGACAACATCGGCCGCTGGTGCCAGCAGTACTCCTACCGCTGCTGTAGCGAGTGGAAGTGCCGGATCAGCTTCAACTACTACCAACGTACCGTATTTCGATAACTTGGAAACACCTTCTACCGCTGCGGCTGGTACTGCTGCTGCTGCATCGTTCAGCGGAACAACGTCTCCGGTGACCGGATTCGCCGTAGCTCCGGCTATCACAGAAGTGGCGGCTGCCATGACTCAGAATACGACGGCCGAAGAGAAACTCAAGAACGTTATGAGCGCGTGGTTTTCCAAAGAAACCCTCGGGTCGACTCCGTCTGCCGGTCTATCGACGGCACCCTCAGCTCCGGTGATAACTCCTATACACTCTAACGTCCCCGGTCAATCGACTACGTCGACGTCGTTCGCCACTTCGAAAAAAAGTGGCGGCGATGTCGAATGGTTGTATCCGTACGCCACTCAGCAGCCCGCTGGCGGTACTGGTGGTGCTCACTATGCGTCTACTACGACTTCCCAACAACAGCCTTTCGATGCGTCGCGATGTAAGTTTCTACGACGATTTGGTGGTTGGTACTTGATGAATTTTGAGGAGAAAGGTATTTATAAAGGGAGTATTGTTTCAGCTGCATCGAACAAGAAATGCGTCAGTCCGCCGGAATGTGTGAAGAAACGATGGGAAACGTTTTACTCGATGGTGTTCCCCGAAGGCTCGAATCCGGATAATTCACCGTTATACGTGATCTGTTGCAATGATACGTGCAGTTTTACGTGGACCGGAGCCGAACATATTAATCAGGTTGGTCCTCGATTGCAAAATACGTCAACTTAGATTCGTCAACATTTTTTCTCATTATTGTCTATTTTTTCCAGGATATTTTCGAATGTCGAACTTGCGGTTTGACCGGATCGTTGTGCTGTTGTACGGAATGTGCCAAAGTATGCCATCGTGGTCACGATTGCAAAGTGAAGCAGACCTCGCCAACGGCCTACTGCGATTGTTGGGAGAAGTGTAAGTGCAAGGCGTTAATCCAGGGCAATCAACAAGCCAGATACGAATTACTGGGATGTATGGTTAAGGAGACCAATCTCGTGACTAAATTCAATAGCAGGTAAGCACGATCAAAATACGCCAAAAGTTCATCGTAAAACCGGCGCTGTGATGATAATTTTCGTTAATTTTTCAGAGACGAAAGCATCCTGCTATTCTTGGTGCAAACAGTCGGCCGTCAATCGGTCGAACAGCGTCAATACAGAACTACCAGACCTAGATCAGCCACCAGGAAAACGCCATCTTCGGAAATTGGCGCAGCATCCGAACCAGATATGCCGGATCATGACTTGGAACCACCCAGATTCGCCAGAAGGGCGTTGGAAAGGTTGCTGAACGATTGGCAAGCCGTCAAGAGTATGATTATGTCGGGTAAGAATGAGATAAAGAGAACGTGGAGTTGAAATGTGAGAAAATTGGTATTTATTCGATGATTCGAACGTGTGTGTTTTTTTCCAAAGGTGTCAAAGAAGAAGACGAAAAAGTTATCCCGATGAATACGAATACATTATACGAAGATCAAGCGTACTTGAAAAGTCAAACGGGCACGGCTCTTTTGGATAAATTTACTCATTGTTTGCTGGTGAAATGCAGCTCGGAAGTGAGTATTTTTGGGCAGATTTTTCAATCGAGCGAAATTAACGCGAAATAATTTGTTTTTCGTTTCTCCCAAACAGATGTTGGATACGTTACTTACGACTTTGATTAGAGAAATTCAAGATACAACTACTCGAGGACGCAGCGAAGAAGCCACCATAGTCGCTAGACGATTTGTTCGTTCTGTTACTCGTATTTTTGTCATATTCAGCATTATGACTCCGCAGACCGGAAAACGAAGAGGGTAGGTTGAAAATGGTAGAATATTTTCGAGTATAGTTGACGATTATTTACGACTTTCGTGTATTTCGCAGAGTAATGACGATCGCCTCGGTCACAAAAGCGAAACGCGTATTCCAATCGCTAATTAAACTCGGAATTGAAGAGCTTTGCGAAGCTGCGGATAGTTTAATCGCTCCCGTTCGTCTCGGAGTTGCCAGACCAACGGCTAATTTCTCCCTTTCTAACAATACAATGGATGTGGTCTCGGTTAGTAGTCAAAAAAAGCGGTATTTATGACCCGACCAATACTTGACTGATGTATTGTGTTTTTTTTTCTAGGGATGCGAAGACTTATTCTGCGTCGAACCGATGTCTTCGGCGTCGTCGTCTCGTCAACGCGAATCCCTTCTCGTACAAGAAGAACAAGCCGGCGGCGAAGGCGGTGCAATGTCGCCCGAACTAGGCGAAGTAGGAGAAGTGATACGCAACTCGCAGAACAGATTGCCCGATATGGAATTAGAAGACGATATCGTTGAAAGTAAATGTCTCCTCTGAAATACCCTCGTTTTCTAGATGGCCACCTGTTTCGTGCGAATCGCCTATGGTACTTTTTGACTTATGTTTTTTTCCAGATTTAGTAGCGCTTACAAACGATGTCGAAGGAAGTGATAACGAAGAACAAGATGCCGCCAGCGGTGTTGCTCTGGATGTAAGGAACGGAGGCGAAGCGGAGAACTTGATGGATGCTCGTAATTCCGGTGAGTGTTTAAAACAGAGTATTATAAAGAGAAAGAGAAATGTGTTTGAGAACCAGTATCGACGACAGTTGTAGGTATGATAGAAGCGGCCAGAAGTGCTGCCGAAGCCGAATCCGACGCCGAAGATTTGATCGTCGAATCCGAATCTGATTCTGATCAGAGTAATCAAGACGGAGGTCAAAGGAGTGTACAAACTGGAGCCACTGCTGGCTCTGATTCCGGTAAGGATGAAGTTCAGTCGAGATTAAAAGAGATTATTGCGAGTGATCGACGTTGAAGTAATTTTTTTCCTTCTTTTTCAGACGACGAATCTGGCGAATCGACTCAGCAAGAAGATGAAGAGTCAGAAACGGCTGAAACAGACGATCTGGAAGCGGAAGAAGTTATTTTGAACGACGAGCAACTAGAAAGAAGACCGTAAGTGTGGATTTTTTATTTACGCAGGCGATTTTTGATATTCGATCTGGTAATCGTTGGGGTAGTCGAATGGAAGGGTTGGTTGGTTTGATATTACTTTTCATTGAGTTTTTTTTTCGAGTTTCAAAAATATTTAGACTATTTGATAAGTATATTTCAGTTTTGTTTTGAACCTATTTTGTTGGACCGAATTGAACAACTGATCAAATATTGTCAATCATCTAGATGTTTAATTTGTCGCTTCGGTTCTTCAGAATTACACAATTTTTCAAATTCTAAAAATTGTTTTACCTGCAGCCTTTTTTTTTTTTTTTTTTTTTTTTTTTTTTTTTTGAAATGATGTCACAAAACATCATTGAGATAAATAAATTTCCGTTCTTCAACTCATCTTTGAAGTACCTGGTGACATGAAGTCAAGAAGTGGTATTTTCTGTAATGGGACTGACCAGAATGACTCAAAAAGTAAGCTTGGATAATATTTTTGATGGATTAAAAACATACGATGGTTGAAAGAAGTAAAAAAATCTTGAGCTTGATAGTAAATAGCTAAAAGAATGATTACCGATTGATTCACTGAATTGAAGAAAACTTAAGTTGGAAGTTTTTGGACGTGAAATGGCGAAGATGAAGGGAAATGGGGGCAAAAATCCGATAAAAATCGTATCGAATTGAATAGAATCGTCTTTTTTGTTAAGTTTAAGCCGAATTAATGAAAACGCTTTACTTTTAGAACGAATTCCTTTGGTTACAGCGGTCACCGGACGAATTTAGCTCCGCAATCGATGCAATGGGCCATTCGAAGCCGTGACAATATTTCCAGATCATCCGGAGGTTAGTAAATATCACTCTTCGATAAAGACCCGGCGGTGATGGTGTTAGCGCTAACGACGAAGCTACCTTCGCAAAAAATATTCACTCGTGACCCTCTTGTTTCAGGTTTTCGTTTCACGTCCGGCGGCAATTCGTTAGTATTCATTGATCCGTCATCGTTGCGCCGAACAGGTACCGGAGGCTCCGGCACCGGAACCACGACCGCGGTCGCCGCTACTGTTGAGCCACCGGTGACGATGTCAACGACTGCTGCCTGCTTGGCTCGCGCATTCGCCATCGTAATTAGACAAATCGCCGACTTATTCCGTACCCTGCAAGATTACAATACGATGGCTCCTCCTCTGGCAACCGTGTTGAGTGTCACTCAACAAGATGTTAATAATTTGCAGGTGGGTGTTGATGAGATGAGATGTCGATGAGTGAGAGTGGAAATTGATGGTGATTTTTTTACCCGGTTTCGTTTCGTTACAGATGTATTTAGAATCGCATTTATCGAGAACGTGGAAATGGTTGATGAAGGTGATGGATTCGACTGAAGCTCAGTTGAGGTTTGGTGCATCGTTGACACATTCCAGCGATCCGCAACATCCTAATCATCCTTTCCATACGCCAGCTACGAGTAAGATGGTTTTTTGAATATTTTATTCGTATCTGAAGTAGGTAGGAAGTTCGTAATGAGGGGGGGGGTGTTGGGATTCGATTTTCTCTCCCATCGAGAATTCATGTGGGCTGAAAATGATTGTTTGCTAATTTCTGAAGGAAAAAATCGAGAGAAACAATGTGGTGAATTTTTTTTTATGACGTCATTCGTCCACTATTGGACTTCTCTTGCGTTTGTTTTGACTGAATATGAAGATGGAGAGAAGGGACACTTCTAACAAAAGGTTTATCATTTTCGCTTCATTCGAAACGATGGATTCGTATTTGCTTCTGAGGCAAATTATATATTGCATGCGACTTTTTAATTATTAATATTGATGCTGGATGTTGTTGGGCGCATCGAAGTGTAATACGAGAATTTTTTATTTGCCAAGGTTCGACGACTCCGACGACCAGCAATAACGCACAGTTCATCGTTACTTCTAGTAGATTTTCGTCTTCGCGACCACAAACTAACGCTCAGCAACCGTCGTCGACCACTACCGTGACTCGAAACCCAATCACTATTAATAACATTCCTGGTAATTACGATATTTAATGCAATTTTCTTTTTTTCGAGTCTAACTGAATAATATTTTAACGATTTTTAATCAATTTTCAAGCAGTTTTAACGATTTTTTGGAGTTAATGTTTACGTTTAAGCTTACATTATGTACTTAAGTATTGTAGAAAATTGCATGATTAGGTGATACGATGTACACTATACGTACAAAAATCGTCAATTTGTGATTTTTCTAACTATTTTTGCATTTTGTATTTGCAGCCAGCGAACCCAGACGCGAATTTCTATCTTACTGCTTATCTCTGATGAGATCCCACAGCAACGAGCATGCAGATTCGTTACCGGTATTGGATATTTCAGCATTGAAACATGTCGCTTACGTTTTGGACGCGTTGATTTACTATATGCGATCGGATACGATCAATACCCCTATACAATCGAGTTCAGTGAACGCTTTTAACGATATTGATAGCGAATCCTGGGTAGCTGATCAGGTAAGCGATCAAGTAATTTTAAACTGTGTGGAAATGACGGTACAACATCAGGGTTTTCAAAATGCATTTGTAAAAAAACGAGTCCGGACTGTAAAAATTCGAAATTTTCTGAGGAAAGAACGCGAATTTTGTGGCTGGGGCTATTTTGGAGTGGGGAGGGGGGTAGGAGGCTGAATTTGTGATCGTTGTCTGGAGAAATTTTGAAACCATGACTGATTTGTGTTGAAATGTGCGAATTTCATTAAATAAAAAAAATGAAAACCTTTCGCAATTTTTTTTTCGTATTTTGACAATTGTTCTGGCGGGAGAGGGGGGAATATTTGAAATTTTAGCAGCCCAAGTTCATTTCTCGATTTTTGGAAATTTTTTATAATGTGAAAATAACCCAAAAAATTGTAGGAAAAAATTCGAAATCATTGCATGATTCGGTTGAAAAGCTAAAAATTCGATTTTTCAGCCAATACAATCCTCCTGGATCTATTTATCATGAATTCTAGACATTCTAAGGCCCTTAGCGAAAAATCAGCATTCACCAGAATTTCTTCGCCGAATTCTCCATTTATCTACTCACAATAATTCTAAATTCAAAATTTTCCAATTTTTCAAAACTTCCTGTTTGGCAAAATGGGAAATTTTCTTTCCTCTGTTGCAGATCTGTTTAAATCGAATGATCCAAAAATGTTGCGATTTCCATAGAATTTATTTATTTTTTTTTTAGAATAAATATTGGTTGAAAAAAATGATGAAAATTTTACCAAAAACGCTCGAAATCGAGATTCAAAAATTTGAAAAATGAAAAATCCCTCCCCACCTCCTGGAAACAATGTTGGAGTGTCCGAAGACGTTGGAAAAACAAAATATTGATGTGTAAAATGTTGACCTCTCCCTCTCTTTAAAAAAGTCGTGGAATGTCCAAAGACTTTGGAAAAGCGAACAATCGACTTGTAAAATTTTGATATCAACCCACCATCCCCTGCCCTCCATAAATAAATAGTCGTAAAGTGTTTGAAAGATGTCCTGCTAAAAGTTCTTTTTTTTCATTTTGAAATTTTGTGAGACACAGGCATGAAATTCGGTCACTTGAAAAGTTACTTAGTCACTATTTCACTTGCAAGTCACTTTTTGTCACTATTTCGGAAAAAAGGGCCAAAAAAAGTGATTTAGATAATTTTTTTAAAAAGATTTGTCGTGTAAAAAAAAGTACGAAATTTTGGGAAATGATCAATATATTTTTCATGAAAATCCTTCAGAATCATCACTTTGAAAAAAAATTAAAAATCAACTGCTCAACATTTAAAATATAAGACGATGTGATTGGATAGAGCCAATATTTTCTAAACCGTATAAAGGTAGGTCGAAAGATCAGGCAAAAATTTATCACTTGTCAGAATTTCAAGTGCTGAAGTGCTTTTTTCGATTTTTCGTGAATTTTTAAAATCAAATTTAGGCCAAAAATGAGGGGAAAATCAAAATTTCACTAAATCGATCAAGAAAGCTGAAATTTGGGATATTCCCTATTTTCGACACGCGAAATCGATTGGAAACTGTTTCAACCCGTTTTGAGCAGTTCTGGAGCCTCCAGCAGATTTTTGAAACTCGAAATTCCCCAAAATGTCATCAAATGGAGATGGAAAGCCGAAATTCATTCTGCGAACTAATTTCAATACGCTACGAAGTCGACTGCAGGTAGATTTCAAGTCGTTTTGGAGCCTCCAGTGAAATTTACATCGCAAACTAATTTCAATACGAGGTGAAGTCGACTACATGGTGGTTTCAAATGGTTTTGAAGCTTCCATGGTTTTGAAGCTTCCAGCTACTTTTTGGAAATTTCAATTTTCCAAAAAACGCCATACAACCTTTCAATAAGTCGCTGGAGGCTCCAAAACGACTTTAAACCTAACAGCAGTCGACTTCGTTACGTACTGAAATTAGTTTACAGAATGAATTTCGGCTTTCCATCTCCATTTGATGAAGTTTTGGGAAATTTCAAGTTTCAAAAATCTACTTGAGGCTCCAGTAATTTTCAAAAAGTTGCTGGAGGCTTCAAAACGACTTGAAATCCACCTGCAGTCGACTTCGTGGCGTATAGAAAGTAGTTTGCGGAATGCATTTTGGCTTCCTGTCTCCATTTTTGATGACATTTTGGGAAATTTTGAGTTTCAAAAATCTACTGGAGCCTCCAGTAATTTTCAAAAAGTCGCTGTAGGCTCCAAAGTCACCAAAAAAAATTAAATATGTAGTGGATTTCATACCTGTGGACACTTCGCTAGACTTTAAATTAAGTCTATGAGGATGGAGGGGGTGAGCTTTATATTATTCTTACTTTTGAAATTTTCTATACGAGTGATGGAGTTGGGGTTTTTTTGAGGCTCCTGAATCCATTTTCAATGTCGAATCTCATCCTAGACTCTGAATTGATCCTCGGGCTGAGAAAGATTGACTTGCAGTTTAAATTTTCAAACTTTGATTCAATTTGGTTGTCTTTATTTGATTTTTTAAGCGGTTTGAAACCGCTGGCGAAAAACTTCACGAAGGGAATTGTGAGAAAATTGAATTTTCATCGCAGCTGTTCCCCAAGAGAGGCTTTGTTCTCAAGCAGTTTGTCGCCAAATTTTGATAACTATCTTTTGTTTACGTTGACAATTTTGGAACCACTGAGAATCTCAATAGGCCGTTCAAATTCTGAAGAATTTTCATTGTTTGAGCTCCTTTTCTCCCCTCACTCTCAATTCAAGCCGTGAAATTTTCATCAAAATTGGCCGAAGAGTTTGAAAAAATTGAATTCTAAAGTACTCGCCGATTAAATGAAATTCATTTTTGTATTGATTCCATTTTGGATGAAGAATTGCGAGTTCAATTTTTTACCGGAATTTGGCTTTAAACCTGACTTGCTCGGCTTGATTTGTGTGGAGGAAAAGATTTAATTATTTTCATGCAATTTTAACCCAGTTTGAGGTATTTGATATTTCTGAAAAGAAAAGTGATTTTGTGTTGAAGGCTCCTGAAGATCTGGAATTCGCGAGAAAAAAATTGATTTGAAAGGTTCAGTTGGTAACCGAAATTCCAATTTTTTCAACTCGATTATGGAAGAATTTCGAAAATTTAATCTTTTTTCGCCAATTTTTGTATCGTTTTGATATTTTGCGTGCTCTTTTCAAATATGTATCTGAGAATTTTTCGATTGGAACTCTTGATAAATCCAACATACGTAATTCAAAACCTTTCGAAAATCACTACTGAGGTCTAGTTTCACAAACTCCAGCCAGTTTTTTTTGTGTTTGGCCGAGTAATATTGATGATTATCTTGATTTGTACTAATTCATCATTGTCTTTTCGCAGGATGAAAACGAGAACGACGAAAACGACGAAGAAATGAGCCAATCGGCCCTGGATAACGACTCAGTCATCGAACAAGATTCGGTATTCTGTAGTAGTTCGATAGCTGCAGCGGCGGCAGCCGCGACCACGGCCAATAGCGGCGGTAAAGGACGTAAGAATATATTCTTCCAAAGATCCGATTCTACATTGTGTCTGGGATGCAGTCCACCCGATCCGTTTGAAACACCCATGATACAAGCCCTACCATTGGCCGATCAGCCGCACTTGTTGCAGCCTAATTCGCGTAAAGAAGATTTATTCGGATTCCCTAAGCATAGCTCGGTTGCAGGTAAGCGAAAAGTGAAAATTATATCATTCGATGGAGTAGGTAAGGTACTTAGAAATGGTGCTGATTTGTTTTCTTTTTGATTACGAAGGTGAGTCATCATTGCCCAGTTTACCTACTCGGTTGGGTTTGTCGACTCGGCGCGAACAAGATATCGAAGATTTGCACGGAAAACGCGACGCTTCTACGCAGATAGAAGGTGCCAGCGGTGGATCTGCAACAAGTAGTTCCACTGTCGAGCCTGTGAAACCATCGAGTGAGTTGGATTTTTGACCAAATGTATCCTCATATAAAGTTGATTTATCAAATGACTGATTGATTTTGATTTTTTTTTCTCTTTTCAATGCAGGCTCGCCCAGAAGCGAAGACGTTCCTTGCGATATGACCGTCGGCCGAATGAGAATGCAGTTCGATAACGTGCCCTCGACCGGCCAGCCCCAGGCCACCTCTGCGACGGCAACAGCGACGGAAGAAAACCAAGATACTACGACAACGGCCACGATACACATGGAAACCGACGACCCAGCTTCCGTATCGCCAGCGACTGCCAGAAGGGCTCCGATAATCGTCTCGGCTGGAAACGTGGCTCAGCAGCCGATCGACGGAGGCAGTGGAAGCGCCGGTACTGCGGCCAGTATAGCGAAAAGCGTCATCGTACGTGCGTCGCCGGCCGTTGCTGGAGGATCTTCGAGTTCCACATCGATTGCCACTCAAGTAAGATGTCCGGTGACGAGTAATTTATGATTTTACATAGGTACTAGATGTAATAACGGAGATCGTTCTATGTTCACAGACAACTTCGGCATCTGGTAAAACACCGTCTACTTTGACTCGGTCGAATGTCGATGATGCTCTGATGGCGCTTAACGACGAAGTTTCCGCTAACGTTACCATCGAAACTACTAAACCGCCTATTCAAAGGTATGTAAATCGAAGTCAGATCGCTGAAGCAGGGATTGTACTCGGTTATTGTTATTAAAATTACTAACGGTAATCGTCGGTTACTTTTTAAAAATTTTGGTTACTAAAAGTTACTTTTACCAAGTTATTTCTCAAATTTCTTTTTTTTTTCAAAATTATAATCAAAATTCCTGAAAAAAACGTGCTCTTATTTAAATAGCCTCACTGCTTTTTCAGCCTTACGAATTTTATTTTTCCAGATTTGATGATTATTTTCATTTTTCTATTGAAATTTTCTTAGATTTTTCCTAATTTTAACAAAAAATATTGCTTATTATTTTTAAATTTCTCGATGGTTTTTAGTGGATTTTTTCCTGTTTTAATTGATTTTTACATTTTGAATGTTGGTGATTTTTTTCCAAAATTTTTCAATGATTTAGTTCTAAATTTTTCTGGAATTTTATTGCTCAAATTTTAGTGAAGATTTCTCCTTATTTTTATTCGATGACTTGTTGAGTTTTCTTTTTCCTCGATTCGGCGATTTTTCATTTGAATTTTTGTGGATTGTTCCCAATTTTGACGGGTATTATTCTTTTGAATTTTCGCGAATTCTCTTTTTTTTTAGTTTTTCGATGATTTTTCCAGAATTTCTACCTTTTTTTTTCTCTTCGAATTTTGGCAAAGTTTCTCCAGTTTTGACAGACTTTTCAACTTTGAGTTTTCGCGATTTTATTTATTTTTTTTTTTCTAAATTATTGTCTTTTTTGCCTGAATTTTTTTTATTTTAGTTTTTTGAGTCTCGTGCTTGAAAAAAACTAGTGATTTTTTTGTTTTGTGGAATTGTAATTTTTCTTCCTCCAAAAGTTACGATTTCCTTTAAATTTTGACAATTTTTTTTAAGGAGGGAAGTGGAGCTTTTTCAAGATTTGATTCGCCTTTTGTGGTGGATTTTTTTCCTGCATCTTGATATCTTTCATTCGTTGATCCCTCTTTCCTTTCTCCTTCCTTTCCAGTTATTGAAGAATGAGGGAAGGTCCTTCGGATTTCCTCTCTCTTTGAACAATTTTTTTTTCAAGTTGGAAATATTTTTCTCTCTGGAATCGTCTCGAGTTTTGCTTGAAATTTTTCGGTGATTTTTCTGAAAATTTTGTTGAGTTTTTTCCGAATTCATACGTATCTAAGTACTTTTAATTTTTTGTCAGTTTTCTGTTCTGAATTTTCAGTGATTTTTCCTGAACTGAATTTCCAAGATTTTTCCATTTTCACAATTTCCACGATTTTGTTTTGAATTTTATTGATTCGGTTTTCTGCTTAAAACTTTGTTCTTAATTTTGGCGAAACCATTCTTCTTGAATTTTTGTGATTTTTTTTTTTTAATTCTGATTTTGACCCAAATTTTGGTAATTTTTTCTGCTCGGATTTTTGTGAAATTTTCTCTTTTTAGAGATTTTTTTTAATTTTTGAGAATTTGTTTTGGATTTTGAGACTTGGTGGTTTTTTTTCGAATTTTTTTGGGAACTTTCTTGATTTTTTTCACTTTTTAATTCTTTTAGATTCTTCGACGATTTTCGCCGAATTTTCATTTTTATTTTGAGCTTGAATTTTTATGAAGTTTCTGCAATTTTATTGTGAATTTTCTTGAGTTTTTTTTTCCAATTTTTATGATGTTTTTCTTAAATTTTATTGCTTTTTACTCTTAATTTTTTCGGAGTACTTTTTCTACTTTTAATTAAATTTTTATTCTGGAATCGTCGTAATATTTTTTTTAATTTTTTCAATTTTAGAAAAAATTTTCCAATTTTTGGAGCTGATTTTTTTTTTGTTTTGAATTTTGCGATTTTCAAAAAAAAGAGATTGCAGGGAGGTGTTTTTCAACATTATTCTTTCACTATTTTTTTCTCTCCAGATTTTGGTTTTTCTTTTACTTCCTGTTTTGGTCATTTTTATCTCAATTTCAATAATTTTGTTGTATTTTTTTTTTTCGTAATGTGTCAATTTTTGTTAAATTTTGAGGTGAGTATTTTTCTCGTGAATTTGAGGGTTTTTTTTTCTATTTTGAAACACGGTACAATTTTTTTTTCGAATTTTTAAAATTATTTCACGTATCACTATTTTTTGAAAGGATTACAATCTCCCTCCTCTCTTATTTACATTTCATTTTAATGAGTTTCCTGTTCTAATCTAAAATGATTCTTCGTATTTATGGAATTTTTTTCATCAAATGCTCGCTATGCAATTTTACAATTGGTATTTTTGTATTCATTTTTTATTTATTTTTTATTTTTTTTATTGTGGATAAAAGATTAAATTTTGTTTCTCCCTATTTCGGTGGACTACCTTCTTTCTGTTCTGAGCTTTCGCTAGCTTTTTTTTGTTAGATAGCTTTTATTCGAATTTTGATGATTTTTTTCTGTGTTTTTTGAAAAAACTGCCATCGAAACGTTTTGTTGTTTTTTGTTAATCTAAAATCAAATGTACTTTTGTTTAAATTGAAGTTTTTTGGTCAGCTTTTTTTTACATTCAACATTTTTTTTGATTACTTTTTGGGTTCTTTTTCCAGCTCTTTTGTTTACTAAAGTTCCTTTTTTTTGAAAAAAATTCGAGTACAATCTCTGCAGTGAAATGGCACCTAATAATGTGTATCGTCAACTTATCGACTCGTTTGTTTTGTGTTTTTTTTTTGCAGACCATTATCGATCATAGGTCAAGAAATATCTCACGAGTTACTGCTCGGTCGATGGAGACTGTCTTTAGATTTATTCGGCAGAGTTTTCATGGAAGACGTTGGCTTGGAACCGGGTTCGGTTGTATCGGAACTCGGAGGTTTTCCCGTCAAGGAAGCGAAATTCCGTAGAGAAATAGAAAAACTTCGTAATCAACAAAATCGTGATTTATCTTTTACAAAGGTGAGATTGGAAAAATGATCTGAATTGGTTTTACGATAAATTCAGAATTTTGAGTCTGACTTGGTGTTTTTTTTCTGCAGCTGGAACGCGATCGAACGCAGTTAATATTGCAGACGATCAAGGAATTGAATAATCAATATAGTACGTTTTGTAAACGCGCCTCGACTCAGCCACCGTTGGCGGTAAACAGGGTAAAGGTTACATTCAAAGATGAGCCAGGCGAAGGATCCGGAGTCGCTAGATCGTTCTATACGGCCATCGCTGAGGTAATTTGCGATTACCAAGAGGTGTTTGAGTATGTTTGGCATAGAAGAATAATCTCGAATTATTGAATGTTCGCAGGCTCTTTTGGTCAACGAAAAATTACCCAATTTAGAGAACGTACAAGTCGGCGGATATCGTCACGCTCCCTATAGTTGTTTCCGTAAAATGAATAGAGAAAGAAACGACGTGACGAGACTTCGATCGGTACGTAACCTTGGATGTGGATACCGCAGAGATCTGAAAATGGTTCGAAGTTGCAACTTTTTAAAATTATTTTTGCTTACAGACTGCTCGAATGAGTACTGGAAGTCGTAATCGTGATCATCGTCGACTGTTGTCGGTAGACGCCCGTCCATTCGTGACGGCCATCAATTCGGACGGATCGGCTAATCCGAACGAGCATCTAAATCATCATCAACAACAGCTCGGCGAACGTTTATATCCTAAGGTGAGTTGACTCATGTGGTGAAAACAAATCGATGAATCGTTCCTTAAATCGATAACTTATGGTTTTGGTTTTTTTCCTCCCCTCTCAAGGTTCACGCATTGAAACCTAATTTGGCTGGCAAGATCACCGGTATGTTATTAGAATTGTCTGCGGCTCAATTACTCATGTTATTGGCTTCGGAGGAAGCTCTCAGACAACGAGTCGAAGAAGCAGTCAGCTTGATAACCAATTCGACCGAAATGGAAACCAACGAAGAACCTACTGGTGAGTTGACGATCTTCGAAGTCTCTCAGAAAGTACATTCTTGTGACAATGGTTGATTATTGTTTGGTTTTATTGTTTCACAGCTGATCGTAATAATACATCGACGTCTAAACCGAGCATACATTTGAAAGAAAACGAAGAATCGATGATGGAAGACACCGCAGACGACTGCGGTCCGTTATTCTATTGCCCAGGCAAAGCCGGATTCTATTCTCCGCGTCAAGGAAAAGCAACTTTCGAAAGACTTAACGCATTCCGTAATGTTGGAAGGTGAGCTAATGAGTGCAGATTTTTTTTTGAGACAGAAGAACGATAAAAATGAATTTAATATACGTTGTTGTATTTTTTGTTCGACAGAATTATCGGTCTGTGTTTGCTTCAAAATGAATTATGTCCTATATTCCTGAATCGTCATGTACTGAAGGTGATACTTGGCAGGCCAATTAGATTCCACGATTTAGCATTCTTCGATCCCGTCATGTACGAAAGTTTGAGGCAATTGATTTGCGACGCCGAATCCAAAGACGGAGCAGCGCTGTTTTCAGCTTTAGATCTTAATTTTAGGTGAGCTGAGATTATGTTAATTGGATTTTTTTGTATGACAAAAGGTAATAGGAGGTTAATTAGGGTGAGGGAAGCTGGTGGTGGCTGAAATGGCTCATTTTGGGACCCAAAATTTATCGGTCGGCTCTTACGACGATTTTGAAAACTGTTTCTTGATTGTGTTATCAGTAATTGAAATTTTTAAAATAAAATATAAAACTAAAACAAAATTTTAAATTTATAATATTCAATCGAAAACATAGAACAAAATTTGTAAATCAAATCTAAAAATTAGGGGGGGGGGTGAAAACTAAAACAATCATCTCCAAAACCGATGGATAAGGTAATGACAGAAAGTTGAGAACTAAAAATGGAATTTCATAGTCAGAACATTGAATCTGAAAAACAAAATATGAAAACTCAAAAATATACATACAATCTTGAAAAGAAAAGAAAACTGAATACTCCGCAATGATCGATTTAAAAACTAAAAATTACCTAATAAAGTTGAAAATCGTGAAAAAAATTTGACGATAAAAAATTCAGAACTAGAAATTGGAATCAACTTAAAATTCAAATCTCCAAATCTAAAACAGAGTAAATTGAAAACTCTATTTTTAAAAAGAAAATGAATAGGTAGAAACAAAAAACTGAATCGACAACTGAAAATATAATCGAAAGATGAAACCCTAGAAAAAAGTACATAATCAAATCGGAAAATTGAAATTGTATTCTCTGTAAACGAAGTTAAAAACGTGGGATTGAATTTAAAATTCTGAAAATCGAATAAAAAACTGAAAATAAAAGTGAAAATTTTGAAGCCAAAACAAAAAACCGAGAGAAAAATAATTAAATTTGAAAGTGAAAAAATAATGTAGAATTCTGATAGCGAAGAGGGGTTTCCGAAATTGAAATGAAAAAATGATATCAAAAACTGAAAGTGAAAGGATTAGCAAAAATTGAAATTGAAGACTAAAAATGTAGTAAAAAACCGCTGAGTTTTAATATTTGAATCATTTTTCAAATTTTCGTCGAAAAAGTTGTGGAAAAAGATCCCATGAGAAAAAGGTTCAAACCCTGTATTTTCATAAGTTGCCAAAATTTTGAAAAAAAATGGGCGTAAGTCTCCTCTTTAAGAAGAATTTCAAATCATGGATAATTATTTTTTTCGCTCAAATCAATCAAAATTCTCGCTTTGTAGCAAAATTGTTAAAAATTGTCATTTTGTTGCAAAAAATTCCGTCAAGTCTCATTTTTTTTCCAGAAATGATCCAAAAGTCTCGCTTTTCTGCCTGAAATTTTCAAACCCCCCTTTTTTTTGTTAAAGTATTTAAAGTTTCGCTTTTTGCCAAAAATTGCAAAAATTTTCACTTTTTTACCAAAAAGTTTCTTTATACCCTAGTTCGATTTTTTAAAATGAAAAACTAGAAATATTTCAATAATTTGTAATGTTTTGTTTTTTTGGTTTTTGATTTTTTTCTACATTTTTGAATGTTTTGCTCATTTTTTTGATTACCAGAAGCCCTTTATTTTTACCTGACTTCAGCGTGCCCATTCGGTATAAAAAGCACAAAAATTTGAAATAGTCCAAATTTTGGAAGAAATTTTG
Source organism: Planococcus citri (assembly GCF_950023065.1). NCBI lineage: Eukaryota > Metazoa > Arthropoda > Insecta > Hemiptera > Pseudococcidae > Planococcus > Planococcus citri. The sequence goes on along the minus strand of NC_088679.1, from coordinate 16,219,610 downwards.
GAAAAAGTTTGAATTTTTGATGCTTAAGGGGGAAACTTTTTGAATTGAGACACTCCAATTTGAACGAAACTCAGGCTAGATTTAGCCAGATCGGAAAACCATGCTCTAAATCCCAATAACCTACATTTTGAGCAGTTAAGTTAACTTTTGGACTTTTGGATAACTTTTGAAAATTTTAAAAATTTGCTATTCTGATTTAAATAAAACCATGCGAGATCGAAAGAATATGCTCTGTAACCTATAATCAAAATTTCAAGTGTTGAAATTCATTTTTGGATTTTTTAAAAAGTTTTTGAAAATTAATAAAAAATATGAGAACTTTATTTTTATTGCAACTTTTCAACTTTTTCCTTACTTATCATTTTCACTGGTTCATTTTGTTTGAACGAAAAAAAGACCTAAAATACAAAAGAAGTTCAAAAAAAATTCTTAAAATAATTTTCATAAAGTTTTTTAATTTTCAAAAATTTGTCCTAAAATCAAAAAGTGAACTTCAAAACTTGAAATCTTGGTTATTAGTCGAGGAGCTCGCTTAAGGACCTATTTCATCCCCCCCCCCCCACCGTCGATCCTCCGGAACAACTTTTTTCTTAAAGGGGGAGTCTTAAGGAACATTTCTAGCCCTTGTACTCAAAAAAAAAGTGGCCCTACTTACAAAATGGCGGCCATTTTGATTGACATGTCAGCCGAAATTGCAGATTTTGCGTTCCAACATAAGACTTGCACAAAATTTTTTAAACCGTACAAAGGTAGATCGAAAGATCAGGCAAAAAATTATCACCTGTCAAAATTTCAAGTGCTAAAGTGCGTTTTTCGATTTTTGGTGAATTTTTGAAAATCAAATTTAGGCCAAAAATGAGGGGAAGAATCAAAATGTTACCAAATTGACCAAGAAAGCTGAAGTTTGGGATATACCCTATTTTCGACATGGCAAATCGATTAGAAACTGTTTCTAACCGTTTTGAGCACTTCTGGAGCCTCCAGCAGCTTTTTGGAACTCGAAATTTACACAAAATTTCATCAAAATAGAGTTGGAAAGCTGAAATTTATTCTGCTAACTAATTTCAATGCGTTACGAAGTACTGCAGGTAAATTTCAAGCCATTTTCGAGCCTCCAGCGACTTTGTGAAAATTACTGGAGCCTCCAGCAGATTTCTGAAACCTTAAATTTTCACAAAATTTCATCAAATGGCGATGGAAAGCCTTTTATTTTTACTCTACACTCCAATTTTATCACCCTCTGAAGACGACTTCAGGTGGGTTCAAGTCATTTTGGAGCCTCCGGCGACTTTTTGAAAATTACTGGAGCCTCCAGTGGAGATTGGAAACTTGAAATTCCCGCAACATTTTACCAAATGGAGTTGGAAAGCTGAAATTTACTTCGCAAACTAATTTCAATAAGATATGAAGTCGACTACATGGTGGTTTCAAATGGTTTTGAAGCTTCCAGCTACTTTTTGGAAATTTCAATTTTCCAAAAAACGCCATACGACCTTTCAAAAAGTTGCTGGAGGCTCTAAAACGACTTGAAATCCACCAGCAGTCGACTTCGAAGCGTTTTGAAATCAGTTTGCAGAATGAATTTCGACTTTCGATTTCCGTTAAGTTTCAAAAATGTACTGGAGGCTCCAGCAATTTTCAAAAAATCGCTGGAGGCTCCAAAACGACTTGAAATCCTCCTGCAGTTGACTTCGTAGCTTATTGAAATTAAATAGTTTGCAGAGTAAATTTCGGCTATCCAACTCCATTAGTTCCAATAATCTGCTGGAGGCTCCAGAACTGCTCAATACGGTTTGAAACAGTTTCCAATCGATTTGCGATGTCGAAAATAGGGTATATCCCAAATTTCAGCTTTCTTGGTCAATTTGGTAAAATTTTGATTTTTTCCTTCATTTTTGGCCTAAATTTGATTTTCAAAAATTCACCAAAAATCGAAAAACGTACTTAGAACTTGAAATTTTGACAGGTGATAAATTTTTGCCTAATCTTTCGATTTATCTTTGTGAAAAGTTGCCTTGTTATTTTTGGAATAAAATATTCATTCTCATCTGCAGTGAGTTCCAAAAATTTTTTAAAAAATTCTTTAAACTGCGAAGTTGGGATTAAATTTGGAAAAATTTGATTTCAATTTTGTCTCTCATCGATTGATAACGTTTATCTTATAACCTATACCTAATATTATTATGATTCGAGTAAATTTTCTGGTACTAAAATCACGTTTTATTTTTACAGTATCGATTTGTGCCAAGAAGAAGGAGGTTGTAGCGTCGAATTGATACCGAACGGTCGCGACGTCGACGTTACCGCCGCCAACGTTTACGATTACGTTAGAAAATACAGCGAATGTAGAATGTTCAAATGTCAACGTAAAGCTTTAGAAGTGAGTAACCAAAAAATACAAATATCTACCAACGTATCTACTTGCTAGATGCTCATTTTGCATCGTTGTATTAATTTTTTCACTTTTTTTTCTGCTCGCAGTGCATAAGAATAGGTGTATTCGACGTGTTACCAGAAACATCGATGGACGGATTGACTCCGGAAGATCTCAGATTATTGCTGAACGGAGTAGGAGATATAAACGTCAATCTGCTAATATCGTATACCAGCTTTAGCGACGAATCGGGCCCCGGAAATGGAGACAAGGTCACCAAAATTAAACGCTGGCTGTGGTCGATCGTCGAAAAAATGACGCAGATGGAAAGAATGGATTTGGTAAGTTGCCTTCTCCCTTTCAAGCTGCAATCGCTTTGGAAATGCAGTAAATTAATAACCTGTACGTTTTTTCCTTTCAAAAGGTTTACTTTTGGACGGGATCGCCGGCGTTGCCAGCTTCCGAAGATGGTTTCCAACCCATGCCCAGTGTAACGATCCGGCCACCCGATGATTCGCATCTACCTACGGCGAACACGTGTATTTCCAGATTATATATACCGATCTACAGTTCCAGAAATATATTAAAACAGAAACTACTCTTAGCAATTAAAACGAAAAGTTTCGGCTTCGTATGAAGAAAATCATGGCTATCGTCGTCGCGTTCTATAGGCTGGAATTTTTCTCACGCAATATTTCTATATATTTTGTAATTTCGTCTAGTATGTGGTGTGCGCATGCGCGTGTGCGTGTTATTTAAAACGATACAATATTTGAAGAAAAAAAAATTAATCTCGAGAAAAACTATACAGGACGAAATTATCAAGAGCAGAGCAAATTCTGCGGAGAGATTGCGAGATTCTACGTATGTAAAAAAATGAAAGAGAGAATGTCAGATTTTTTAAGCCATCGTCGTCGAAAAGTACGCGTATTTATTCATTATTAATAATTACATTACCCAAGTAAAAATTTACTCGTGGCGTTTCCCCCTCCCCCCTCTTCTCTTTTCGATGTGAAAATGTATTTACGACGCGTGTGTTTAACTCGAATTTTTCCCTGTACTATATTTTATTTATTATTATTTTTTTTCGTTCGAGGTTCTTCCCCCCACCTTCTCGCCGTTTATTTGAATTTTGATTTATTTTTCTCTCTGTCGAAACGTGGAGGAGATTGTCATCGTCATCGTTATCGCCGTCGTCGTCGCTATTCGTATATAAATAATAAACGTAAATACATTATTATTTAATAAGCTTGGAGTATATATTCATGTAATCAATATAAAGAAATTATATTGTTGAAGTTTGCTTTGCGTTCATTTAGTATGTAATGTGAACAAACGAGAAACTGGGAGAGTCGAGTGTCGCTCGATGAAACTCGATAATTCACTCCCTGGCGATTGTTTTTTTTTATATTTTGTACACGAATTATGATTATTTTCCCCCCTCCCCCCATTTTTAATCTGTTTTGTAATATATTTCGGGACCTTTTTTTCTGGTATAAAGAAAGCATATTGCTGCGAATACGTGTGTATTGTATGTGTGCGTATATACGAGTAATTTGGAGTTACGAAGCTTTAAGTGTTTGATTTTGCCATTTTTTTTTCTCTGTTTCGTTGTTAATAATTATGTAGCTTATTTTTTCGTACACCTTTTTGCCTCTTATTATTTTTTTTTTCCTTTTTAAATATAACTGTACGCTTTGATTTTTTTGTTTTTGTTCGCTTTTTATTCGGTTGGTTGTTGTTTTTTTTTTCGTAGGATGTTTTGAGTGCAGATGTTGAGAGATGTTGGGAAGGTGGTGAGGTGAAAATTTCGTCGAAATGGAAGAAGTTGGTGAAATGAAAACACAAAGAGAAGGAGAATATGAATGTGTTTTTACGATGAAAGCTGGATATTAATTCGTGATCTCGACTGATATTAACGCTCTGATGAAATTAATCGTACGAGTGAAAGTGTACTGTGCTTCGGAAAACCATTTAATACTTGGAAAAACAAGCATACGAGTAGGAAGAAAATTTACACGGATGTGGTTAAGAAATCCCCTGGAGTTGGTTGGGAATTTGAAATTCATTCGGAATACTTACAGGAAATTTCGGATTGTAAGAAGATCCACTCTGATAGAATTTCTTCAGAGATACTATTGAATCAAAATATTGGGAAATCTGCGAACCTTGCAGCAAAACTAAGGTTCTTTTTTTGAACTGAACCAAAATAGATAGGAAAACCATGTCCTAAAGACCCCCATAATTAAAATTTTTGGTGCTTAGAGTTTATTTTTAAACCTTGGACGAATTTTTGAAATTTTCAAAAATCTGTTTTTATGGTAAATAATTTTTCATTCTGTTTTTTCAAGTGAAATAGACCAACGTGGCTAATCATTTTTCAACACCCTACCCCCCCTTCCCCCACTTTGAAAATACGCCTATTCTCGACAATGATAGTGAAAATTTCATAATGGAATACCTAATTAAATATTTTGCTAAAAATATTTTTCATGAATTTTTAAAAATTTCGAGCCCAAAATTTGGTTATGATTTTTGGTTTTTTACTTCTTTTTAGAAAAAAAGTGCTATGTGACATATCAAAATGAGTTGGAATTTTACGATAAATTCAAATAGGTACCTATCGCGACAAAAATATTTTTTGAGAATTTTTGAAAATTGAGTCCAAAATTTGGCCATGATTTATGTTTTTTTTTTTTTTTGAAGAAGTGCTATATAGTCGGGGAGTCTGCATGAGGATCTATTGCACCCCCCCCCGTCGATCCTTCGGGGCGATTTTTTTCTTAAAGAAGGGGTCCTAAGGAACATTTCTAGCCCTTGTACTAAAAAAAAAAGTGGCCCTACTTACAAAATGGCGGCCATTTTGATTGACAGGTCAGTCGAAATTGCAGATTTTGCGTTCCAACATAGGACTTGCACGAAATTTTTCAAACCGTACAAAGGTAGATCGAAAGATCAGGCAAAAATTCATGACCTGTAAAAATTTCATTTCAAGTGCCAAAGTGCGTTTTTCGATTTTTGGTGAATTTTTGAAAATTAAATTTAGGCCAAAAATGAGGGAAAAAATCAAAATTTTACGAAACTGACCGAGAAAGCTGCAATTTGGGATACACCCTATTTTCGACATGCCGAATCGATTGGAAACTGTTTCAAACCGTTTTGAGCAGTTCTGGAGCCTCCAGCAGATTTTTGAAACTTGAAATTCCCACAAAATTTCATCAAATGGGATTGGAAAGCCAAAATTTATTCTGCAAACAAATTTCAATACGCTACGAAGTCAACTGCAGGTTGATTTCAAGTCGTGTTGGAGCATCCAGCGATTTTTTGAAAATTACTGGAGCCTCCAGTAGATTCTTGAAACTTGAAATTTCCCTAAATTTCATCAAATTGGATTGGATAGCCGAAATTTATTCTGCAAACTAATTTCAATACGCTACCAAGTCAACTGCTGGTGAATTTCAAGTCGTTTTGGAGCCTCCAGTAGATTTTTGAAACTTTCCCAAAATTTCATCAAAAATGGAGATGGAAAGCCGAAATTCATTCTGCTAACTAATTTCCAAACGCTACGAAGTCAACTGCAGGTGGATTTCAAGTCATTTTGGAGCCTCGAACGACCTTTCGAAAATGACTGGAGTCTCCACCAGATTTTTTAAACTTGAAATTTCCACTACATTTTATCAAATGGAGTTATCAAGCGGAAATCTACTTCACAAACTAATTTCAATACTATATGAAGTAGACTGCATAGTGATTTCAAATGGTTTTGAAGTTTCCAGCTACTTTTTGGAAATTCCAATTTTCCAAAAGCGCCATAAAACCGTTCAAAAAGTTGCTGGAGGCTACAAAACGACTTGAAATCCACCAGCAGTCGGCTTCGTAGCTTTTGGAAATTAGTTTGCAGAATGAATTTCGGCTTTCCATCTTCATTTGATGAAATTTAGAGAAATTTCAAGTTTCAAAAATCTATTGGAGGCTCCAGTAATTTTCAAAAAGTCGCTGGAGGCTCCAAAACGACTTCAAATTCACCTGTAGTCGACTTCTTAACGTAATGAAATTAGTTTGCGGAGTAAATTTCGGCTTTCCAACTCCATTGATGAAATTTTGTCGGAATTTCAAGTTTCAAACATCTGCTGGAGGCTCCAGAACTGCTTAAAACGGTTTGAAACAGTTTCCAATCGATTCGGCATGTCGAAAATAGGGTATATCCCAAATTTCAGTTTTCTCGGTCAATTTCGTAAAATTTTGATTTTTCCCTCATTTTTGGCCTAAATTTGATTTTCAAAAATTCACCAAAAATCGAAAAATGCACTTTAGCACTTGACATTTTGACAGGTGGTGAATTTTTGCCTGATCTTTCGATCTACCTTTGTATGGTTTAAAAAAATTCGTGCAAGTCCTATGTTGGAACGCAAAATCTACGATTTCGGCTGACCTGTCAATCAAAATGGCCACCATTTTGTTAGTAGGGCCACTGTTTTTCTAGAATACAAGGGCTAGAAATATTCCTTAGGACTCTCCCTTTAAGAAAAAAGTTATCCCGGGGGATCGACGGGCTGGGGGGTGCAATAGATCATTATGTGGGCTCATCGACTATAGGTATAGCACTTCTTCAAAAAAAAACACAAATCATAAAAAAATTTTGGACTCAAAATTTTCAAAAATTCTCAAAAAATATTTTTGTCGCGATAGGTACCTATTTGAATTTATCGTAAAATTTCAACTCATTTTGATATGTCACATAGAGTTAGCACTTTTAAAAATAAAAAGAAGTAAAAAACCAAAAATCATAACCAAATTTTGGGCTTGAAATTTTTTAAAATTTTTAGCAACATATTTAATTAATTCATTATGAAATTTTCACTCATTTTGATTCATTGATTGGAGGTTTAAACACCAATAAAAAACGAAAAAAAAATAACGAAAATTTTTCGTTATTCATTACTTTACTTACGAGTGTAGCATGAAGATATTTTTTCATAACGTTATTATTTCGTTATCGTTTGTTTTGTTCTGTAGAAAATTTCGTTTTCGATTTTTCGTTATAGTTTCGTCATTTGTAACGGAAAAAATTCCGTTTCATCATTGGTTTGAACGTTTTGATTTGAAATACATCGGCATTCTGTCGAATAACTCGCAATGTCGTAATAGGTAGGTATAGGTACCTACCGTTGTCGATTCTTGGTTGTGAATATTTTATAATTGAACCTATTAATGGCAGATTGAGGAATGTTTCATTTTGTCTTATCGTATCTAATATTGGTGATTTTCTAGAACTTTCGCTTCATAAAATTTTTACAAAATTTTCGTTCGTGTTCAAATTTACCCGCACCAGTCTGTGACCTGTGTGAAAGTTAAAGGCAAGCGACGCCGAAACCAAAGACGGAGTAGCGCTGTTTATTTATAGTGTTTTCAACTTTAGATCTTAATATTATTAGGTAAGCTCAAGCTGAGATTATTTTTAAGAAAAAATTTAACGCAATCTGCCTGTCTTGCATATAAATTGTACAGCTACATTTGGGATTGGGGGTAAGTAAAAATGTGAAAAAAAAGAAGGAACCCCCTTTTCCCCTTTAATTTTTTAATAATACGCCATAATGACACGTCACAATTCGTCATTTGAACGATTTTCACATTCGGGTCATTCCACCTGTTCCACTTCAATTCGACCAACGTTTCTGAGTCATGTACTTCGTTTTCGCTCAAATTTTTTTACAATGTCTATATCCACCCCATATAGTTAGAAACCCGCAATCAGTTTGGTCCGTGGTCGCAGCTCCCTGAGGGGGTGGGTGGTGGGGGGAGGGCTTCAATTACAATTATTTTCACATCTTTGATCGAAACTGATTTCACTGATCGAAAGGGCATTGAATTTTCAACTTGGTAAGTAGATATTTTGAAATTTTCAAAAGTTGAAAATAGAACTTACAAATTGAAAGTTGAAATTTCAAAATGGCGCAGTAAGTGGGAGCTACCATTTAAAATTCTGAAAAATTTTCCATCTTTTGATGCTTTTTCGAAATGGGATCTTTTAATGGAGGTGGAGCAGTTTCACTCGCAATATCCCTGTATCCTACATTCAGTTCCTTGTCAGATTTCCCTTTTCTCTTTTTTCCTTTAACCAATTAAATCACATTTCCTCCTACGATCCCTTTTACCCCGTTTTCCCTGCCTTTCCTAGTCTGGTGGTGTGAAAGATACCGATCTGCGAGGGTTAAGATTGTCGTCTATAATATCTAATAATCAATGAACTTGTTTAGTCGTCCGTTTTTTACTTGAAAATCATCTGGTCAGAATGACCACTTTATTGTAATAACGTAGGTATTCATCGAACTTGGGTAAAATTACTTTTACAAAGTTAGAATTTTTTAAAATTTTATTGGATAGGTACTTGAAAAAGTTCTGTATGTCCGGTCTACGGCGTGATTTTATTATTTAAAAATACGTACATAAATATACCGCGACATTTTTTGAAAAGTGTGGTCGAGCAATGAAAATAATGAAACAATTTTTTTTTTTAAATCGTTCTCCTGTGAAATTTTACTTTTTTGAGATGCAACCTTATTACCCCGAAGGTGCGATATAGAGGCACCAATCAGCAATCGTTGTTTATTAATGAAGGTAGATGAGATTTCTTTGTCACTATAATTTAAATTTTTACGTTTTGTTGTGTAGGTAGGTACCTTCCCAAAATGGATGAGCAACAAGACCTTCAAAGTAGACTTGACAGCCTTAAAAAGATAAAAAAGGCTAAAGCTAAACAAGTCCTGGCACAATGTGAAGAAATAGCGGAACTTAGAATGAAACAAAAAGAATTAATTCAAGATTTGGGGAAAAAACAAAAAGAGATGAAGAAATACGAATTATGTAAGTACATACATACATACAAACATACATACAATTTCGTAACCGTTTTCTTAGTAATACTACTACTAAAAAACTCATAACGAATATTCCTATATGGAAACCTACATAATGCATTTTATCCATTGGTAAACAGCTGGAAAAAGTTGAAATTGTGAAAAACCAATTCGGACTTACCCTATTGCACCTTAAATCATTTAAAATTAAATCGATCAATTTTCAATAAAAATTAATAAGATACCTACGTAGCAGTGACTTTTTTGGTCTGTTATCGGTCAATTAGAAAATTTTGGATGCATCTTATTGGTCGGATAATGGTGTCAGATAATCTGGAGTGTACTGTGTTTTGATTTTGATTTGGATATTTTGAGTGATCTATTCAAATCAGCAATTTTTTTTGTGTTTGGGCGAATACGTAATTGATGATCATCTTGATTTTTACTGATTTACTGTTGTCTTTTCGCAGTAAATGCTGAATACGTCAGTCATCGAACAAGATTCGGTATTCAAGTCTGGAGCAGTTCAATCGCTGCAGTGGCGGCAGCCGCGACCACAGCCAATTTGATGAAACTTGTACTTTATACCTACTCCCTGGCCATTTTTTTATTTATTTTTTTATTATTTTTTTTTAATATTTTGTACTTACACGAATTATTTTTCTTCTCCCTTTTAATCTGTTTTGTACTCGTAATATACTTCGGGACATTTTTTTTCTGGTATAAGGAAAGCATAGTGCTGCGAATATACTTAGGTGTGCGTGTATAAGGAATTAGGTACAAATAAGCTTTAAGTGTTTGATTTTGCCATTTTTAGTGTGCGTGTTTCGCTTTGAGAAATGAAATTTCATTATACATGAATGTTCTCTTAAACTATCCAACTTTTTTTTGTACCTATTGGACACCATTTGAGAATCATTAAGGCGGAGGGAATAGATTATTTTTCATTCAATTCGGATGGGTAATTGCTGAGTAATTGCAATTTTAGTTCGTTATTTTAATGCATTAAATCCTAAAAAAGGGAAAAGGGGACTTGCAAAACACCTGCCGCTCATTGTACCCTGCTATACCCCCAGTCTATTCCATCTCCGCTTTTCAAATCAGCTGTCTCATTGTACCCTGTTACACCCCTCATCTGTTAGCTGTATGTTCCAAGTGGGAGTGGTTTGGTGGGGCGTTTACCCAACAAATATATTCTTTTAATGCCCTAACCCACCATGTGAACTCGTAGTCGAATGGTTAGGGCATGTAGGTAGGAATAGGAATTGTAGGGTCCCAGGTTCGAATCCCCATCAGGTAGGTAGGTGACTAGGTATAGGTGACGGATTTTTCGTTGGAAATATTGGATAGGTAAATGCTGTGGAGTGAGTACATGATGCTGGTGCAAAAAAAAACGAATTTTGAACCCTGTAGCCCCTCATTTTGATTTATAAAAACAAAGTTATGAAATATGATGATATCATTTTGCTCAGTGTTGAGAACCGTTTGGATTTGAATTGGTTGTGATGGTTGTGGTTTTCAGAACCTTTGAAAATAAGTGGTTCTGGTTTCGGTTCTCAAATGGTTCCCAGTTGTGGCTTTGAAACGGTTTTGTTTTTGTTCCAAAAGATACCTTTCACATTGTTCTTCCAAAATGGTTCTCAGTTCTTCTCAAACTCAAACGGTTCTGGTGGTTCCTTTACTCCTCCTTTGATATTTTGCTGGTGGTACTGGTTGTTCCACCAATTAAAAAATGGTTCCAAATGGTTCCAGATGCAAAAAATTGAAAATTTGTGAAAATTCCCCTTTACCTCGCTTATTTTGCATGAAAAACATGAATTCTTATTTCACTTTGGTAAAAAAAACGAAGTTTGAATGATGAGAGGACCAAAAAGAACCGATTCCTGAAAAGGGTTCTGATGGTTCTTCTTATTTGAAACTTGTTCTGGTTCTTGTTCTGGTTGTTCTTTCCTTAAAAAACTCAATCGGTTCTAAATGGTTCTAAATTGTTTCAAAATCATTTTATATGGTTGTTCTTTCGGTACTTCTCTTTTCCAAATTTTGAAACGGTTCTGATGGTTCTGGGTCCCGTTTCAATTGACCTAAAAAAAGCGGTTGTGGTGGTTCCAAACGGTTTTCAACACTGATTTTTTGCTAAATGAATTTTCATTTCATTTATTCAAATACTTTTTACTATACCTATAGCGCCGTGAGTACAGTAAAAATTACCTTGAGATGAGTAATTTTTACTTTTTATGATATAAAAATTACTTTAAAATGAGTAATTTTTACACAACTTGGTTAATGTAATTTTTATTATCATGCTTTAGTAAAAATTATTAAAACAAAATGATTTTTACTAATGTTACAGCAAAATTTATTAAAATGATGATTTTTATTATAAGATTACAGTAAAAATTATTATTGTAACTGAACAGTTGAAAATTGCTGATTTTCAAAACAAATTTTATCATACTTATATTATGTATTTTTGTATGGGATCTGGTTATTGTGCTAAATATGTAAGTAGTCAACATTTTTTGTAAAAATTACCCATATTTTTTTCGTGTTATTTAGAGGCAATGCGAATTCTTAACATATTTTATATGATTTAATAATTTTAGAATCAAAGGCAAATTCTGAAAATTGGTTTGAAATTTTATAAATTTGAAGACAATGGAAATTCTAAAAAAAATATTAAAAGTTCTATAAGTTGTAGATAATGTGAACTTGAAAATGATATGAATAATTGAAGAGCTCTATTCCAAAGTGGGTTAAGTCATTTTTTCCTCCAAAAAATGCGTTTAAAGTTTTTGATACTGAAATTTGTTCTGTTTCCAAAGGTTGGTGCACCTTTCCTTTCTTTGGACATAGAACAATCACTTGTAGAAAAATTTACTTTGAAAAATCCATCCCACTTTGGAATAGAGCTCTTCAATTATTGTATGTAATATATATGAAGATAATGAGAATTCTGAAAAATTAGAGGCATGCACTACTTAGCTATGTAATAGCGGTTATAGCTGTAGAAAAGGCAGCTAGCTACGCACACTTTGCAGCTAAGCTTTGCTTAGCTGTCTAGTTTCCCTCTGTTTCGTTACCTATTAATAATAATTATGTATGTAGCTTATTTTCCGTACACCTTTTTATTGCCTCTTAATATTTTTTTCTTTTTAAATATAGGTACTTACCTAACTGTACGCTGTGACTTTGTTTTGTTTGGTTTTTTTTTCGTCCGATGTTGTGAGTTAAGATGTGGAAAGAAGTTGGGAGGTGGTGAGGTGAAAATTTCGTTCAAGTTGGAAGAAAAAGTTGATGAAATGAAAAGTAGGTAGCCCCAACCTATTTCAACTCGTTTGCGCTCATTATGCAATTGTAGTACATATGTAGTTCCTACATATATGACTGCAAGTTTTATAAGTCACACAGATTGAGCATCTTAAATTCCATTTCCATGCGCAAGTAAAAATTTCGAAAGTTAGTCATTTTTTTCAATTTTTTTGAAAGTTCTTGCAATCAATTGCTGACATTGTGTTTGTCTTTTGAAAACCCAAAAACCATTTCCATGATTCAAAACTTTCTTCTGAGAGAAGGCTTTGATGCTTTCTTTAGAGAGGTGTCAAGGAAAGTCTCTTTCCTCTCAAAGAGAGATAAAATTCGTTTTTATATGACAGAATGTTTGAAAATTGTGGTATTTGTGGTAAAGACTATGGAAAATACTGGAAAATTCTCAATGAAATTGCTGGAAGAAAAAAGAGGGAAACCATTACATCATTATCTTTGAATGTACAGGATGTTAGTGACTCATCGGAGATTACCAGTGCTTTCTCAGCAGATTTCTTTTGTAATGTTGTTGGACACAGTGAATTAGAACTGCTTTCTGAAAGGCACTCATGTCCTCCCTCTACAAGGTTGTCATTTACTAGAGTGACAGCTGATGAGATTGTGAGGGCCATTTCAAAAATTTCAGCAGGGGAGGCTCATTAAGGGAGATGGTGTCTCTCATAAAGTCTTGAAGAAACTTGCTCCATTGTCTAGTTGGGCCCCTGGTAGAACTGCTCAATAAGTCATTTGAGGAGGGGGTTTACTCTATGCTCTTGAAAGAGGCTATGGTTGTTCCTATTTTCAAGGGAGGTGATAATAGGCAGGTTTCTTCCTACCATCTAGTGTCATTACTGCCCTCAATTGGAAAGGTTTTTGAATCCGTGGTAAAAGAACGTATGCTTGATTTTCTTTTGGACTGTTGTTTCTTCTCTGATCCACAGGATTCCTCCCTGGCAGGAGCACTGAGAAAGCACTTATTCACCATGTTACCCTAGTTGTGCAAGAAATGGAAGCTAATAAAATAGTGGCAGCTGACGCTGTGTATAATATGTAATTATGTATAGATGATAGATGTGGCGAAAGCATTTGATACAGTTGATCATCATTTACTCTTGGATGATTTGCATGATTGTGGTTTTGATGAATGTATTCAGTATTGTTAAATGGTTTTACTCTTATCTTAGTGCAAGGATGCAACGTGTTCGAATTAAGGATGTTTTGAGTGCAGTGGCCCAGGTTTTACAAGGTTTGCCTCAGGGGAGCCTTTTGGGACCTCTTCTTTTGCTAATTTACATCAATGGTTTGCTTAAACTGCCATGGAGGGGTACCCTTAGTGCTTTTGCTGATGACATAGCTTTAGTTATCTCCGCCGAGACTGTAGATGAACTAGTTTGTCTGCTTAATGAGGATTTGAGGACCATTACAAGCTGGTTTGAGAGCTGGGGACTCACTCTCTGTTCATTGTATTCTTTTTTAAATGTTTTGTACACGAATTGTTTTTTTCCCCTTTTATTATCCATTTTGTAATACATTTCAAGAACTTTTTTTTTCTGGTGTAAGGAAAGCTCAGTGCTGCTTTATTGTTAATAATTAAGTACCTATATCTAGCTTATTTTTCGTCCACCTTTTTGCCTTTTATTATTTTATTCTTTTTAAATATATGTACCTATACCTAATTGTACGCTTTGATTTTGTTTTTGTTCACTTTATATTCGGTTCATTTTTTTTTCATAGAATGTTTTGAGTAAAGATGTGAAAAGAAGTTGGGTAGTGGTGTGGTGGTGAGGTGAAAATTTCGTTGAAGTTGGAAGAAAAAGTTGATGAAATGAAAAGTAGGTACCTATATTTGAGCGTAAAACTCTCAATGAAAGCTTCACGTGATAATCTTTGGAAAAATTGGTCTGTTGTTTTTGATTTCCTATATATTTTAATAGGTACATCGTCTCCAAGAAAAGGAAATTGTTTTCAGGATTCTAGAAGTGCCGAACAAAAAAGAAAGCGGAGGGAAATTTAGTTACCTATTTAGATGAGAAAATTTCACGTTCGCGCACCGTTTAGTCTGTTCACTGTTCGCTTTTCTTTTTCAAAATAAAATTAATACCCTGAAAAAATCATTTAAATAATTCTAAAACTTTATACTTACAGTTAGGCCAAAAAGTCAATTCCTTGCATAAAAAAACATTAGTTCTTTGAAAATACAAATTTTTACAAGTCTATCCACTCTGTCTTCCCTCTTAGGCGCCTATAGCCCTTATGTATTTCTCAGGAAACCCCCCTTTTTTGAGTGTCTGTCACTACCACTGGTTTTTTAATAGGTTTGCGAACTTCCACTGATTTAAAAGGTGTCTGTCACTTCCACTGGTTTCAAACAGTGTCTGTCAAACTGTCACTACCACTGGTTTTGAACAGTGTCTGTGACTACCACTGGTTTTAATCAGTGTCTGTCACTACCACTGGTTTTTTAATAGGTTTGAGAACTTCCACTGACTTATATGGTGTCTGTCACTACCACTGGTTTCAAACAGTGTCTGTCACTACCACTGGTTTTAAACGGTGTCTGTCACTACCACTGGTTTTAAACAGTGTCTGTCACTACTACTGGTTTTGAACAGTGTCTGTCACTACCACTGGTTTTAAACAGTGTCTGTCACTACCACTGGTTTTAAACAGTGTCTGTCACTACCACTAGTTTTGAACAGTATCTGTCACTACCACTGGTTTGAAACAGTGTTTGTCACTACCACTGGTTTTTTAATAGGTTTGAGAATTCTACCAATTTAAATGGTGTCTGTCACTTTCACTGGTTTCAAACAGTGTCTGTCATCGTATCTGTCACTGCCACGGGTTTGAAACAGTGTCTGTCACTACCACTGGATTGAGACAGTGTCTGTCACTACCACTGGGTGTTTAATAGGTTTGAGAATTCTACTAATTTAAATGGTGTCTGTCACTTCCACTGGTTTCAAACAATGTCTGTCAAACTGACACTACCACTGGTTTTGAACAGTGTCTGTCACTACCACTGGTTTTTTAATAGGTTTGAGAACTTCCATTGATTTAAATGGTGTCTGTCACTACCACTGGTTTTAAACAGTGTCTGTCACTACCACTGGTTTTAAACAGTGTCTGTGACTACCACTGGTTTTAATCAGTGTCTGTCACTACCACTGGTTTTTTAATAGGTTTGAGAACTTCCACTGACTTATATGGTGTCTGTCACTACCACTGGTTTTAAACAGTGTCTGTCACTACCACTGGTTTTAAACAGTGTCTGTCACTACCACTGGATTTGAACAGTGTCTGTCACTACCACTGGTTTTAAACAGTGTCTGTCACTACCACTGGTTTTGAACAGTGTCTGTCACTACCACTAGTTTTTTATTAGGTTTGAGAACTTCCACTGACTTAAATGGTGTCCTGGAATTGGTGGTTAGGAATTTGAAATTCATTCAGAATGCAGGAAATCAGAAAATCTCCTCAGATCGTAAGAAGATGGACTCTAATAGAATTTCGTTAGAGATATTGAATCAAAATGTTGGAAAATCTCCGAACCTCAGGAAAGCCAATGTTCTTTTTTCTCAACACTATTCTCCCAAGAACTCGTATCGTATATTTACTCATTATACGACATTCTAATAAGGGAACCGTTCGTTTCGAAAGGGCAATCTCTGTGTGTTTTGACTTTTGAACTAGGTAAACCTATAACTGTAACTACATAGATAGAAAAAGCATGTCCTGAAACACCGTTAATTAAAATTTTAGGTGCTTACTGCTTAGTTGAAGTAATTTTTCATGCTGTTTGTGTTTCGGACCAATGCGGAATTGCGGAATAATCACTTTTCAACACCCTGCCCCGCCCACATCGAAAACATGCCTTTTCTAGACCATTCTGGATCTTCATCATACCTCGAGCTCGAGCAGTTCGCCAGTTCCAGACATCCGGACGCATTGTTACTACATTACAGTGGTTTTTTAGTTCTTCTTGGTTGGTGGATGTGACATCGACTGTCGAATGTCTCTATAATTATTTTATTTCCGAGTATCAGTTATTCGTGCGCAAACTGCGAAGTACAAAGTTGATGTGATCGGTTGAACGCGTCTAATTAAGAATTGAGATTTCGGATTCTAGAGAAATGGCTCGCACAAAACCGACAAAAGTCAAACCAATTGCATTGCGAAGATTACTGACAGCAGTTCACAAAGAAGTTATGATTCATCTGACAAATGCTTCCGATAATGTGAAGGATGAACTGCAGCATAAGAAGAAAGATTATTCGAAACCTGATGACAATTCATTCGTTCTCGGCGGACTTGACGATGAGGTGAGATTTAAAAAAAAATAAATACATAACATCTTAATAGTTAATAGCAAGGTTAAGATGGAATGAAGCACGAATTTCGGATTTTCAACTTCATTTGATCATTGATGAAATATTTTGTGGAAATTTCAAGTATCAAATATCTGCTGGAGGCTCTAGAAGTGCTCAAAACGGTTTGAAACCGTTGCTAATCGATTTATCAGGTCAAAAATAGGGTATATCCCAAATTTCAGCTTTTTGGGTTAATTTAGTAATATTTTGATTTTTTTTGCTCATTTTTGGTCTAAATTTGATTTTCAAAAATTCACCAAAAATCGAAAAATGCACTTTATTATTTGAAATTTTGGCTGATTATAAATTTTTGCATGCTGTTTCGATCTCTAGCTTTGTTCAGTTCAAAAAATTTCGTGCGCGAGTCTTATGTTGGAAAACAAATTCTGTGATTCGGCTCATTAGTCATTCAAAATCGCAGCCTTCTGTTAGTAAGGCTAAATTTTTCTTTTTGACAAGTTTACTTTAAAATTTTCCTTAGAATGGGGAGGGGGGACGGCGCTATTCCTATTGTTATATGCCGGACTATAAGGATCAACGGATCAATGTGTCTTTCAAAATCAGAATGAAAGTAGATAATAACTGCTGACCTATCTTATAAAAGTACATATTTCGATGTTTTGTTTCTTTAGGCAGATGTCCTTCTCCGTGCAAAAGAAATATCTAACAAAGAAATTGAAAATTTAGTTGAATCTGTGACGATATCCGAAGATGAAGCGAACAGGATTGTGGAAAAAATTATGACTGATTTGAATTCCGCCTTGAAAGATTCGGGTTTTACAGGAAACGAATTTCGCGTTTATGGGTCCTATGATACTGGATTATGTAGCATTGACAGTGATATAGACTTGTATTATGGTAAATGAAAATGCATTTTTATAAGTATCATTATTTCATATTGCATTCACAAGGTGTCCAAGAATAAGGGATTTTGATTTTCAATTTTGACTGGGGGAAATTTTTTTCGATTTTAAAATTCTAACTTATTAGAACATATCAAAACCCCTTATTCTTGGACAACTTGTACATGTCTAGAAGTACTGCAGTGGGTGCCGTTACGAATGGTACCTTATTTTGGAGGGAGGTAAAGAAGAAGTTTCTAACTGAATATCATGAATTTCCGAAAATACTGATTTTGTCGAATAGAACGTCAAGTTTTTATAGTGAAATACTCGAGAGAAAAAATTTCAATTCTTCAGTTTTGAAAAAATCTCATTTTTTCCTTTTGAATTTTCGGAAGCTTTCAATAATATTTTTTTTAGAAAATTGTACTCGTATTTCAAGGGGTAAAAAATCATTGTTTTTTTTAAATGATAGGTTTAGGTACCTATGTAGTTATTTTTTCATGTCGAGTAGTATTACACTTACACAATCATTATAAACGCGGATTGTTTTATTTATTTATTTATTTATTTTTTTCAGAAAATATCAAATATGGTCCGGGCTATACACCCATCTTTAACATTCCAAACTTTCCAAGCATTATTGTCTGGGTCTTGAAAAGACGAATTGAATTTTCTGAAGTCCAGTACTTCCAGAAAGCTCGAGTGCCGATTATCAAATTGAAACACAAAGGAGATGTAAAACAATGTGACATATCATTTTGTGAAAGCGGTATAAAAAGTTCTCTGCTAACCAAGTTCTACTTAAAGCTAAACCCGAATGTGAAATTTTTAACCATGTATTTAAAACTCGTGCTGCAAAAGTGCAACATTTACGGAACGAATTGTTTAACCTCTCACGTTATATTTTGGTTGGTAGTCTTTTTTCTCCAGCAGAAAAATTTACTACCACCTGTTAAAAGTGTCCGTAAAAAATATTCCGATTGCGAAGAGAACGATTTATTTGAAAACTGGAATTGTTCTCTGACGAACGAAAAAATCCATCATTCGTACAACTCCGAATCGAATTGTTCAATATCTACGTTGTTGTTCGGTTTTGCGAAATTTTACAAAGATTTTGACTTCACTAAAAATGTTATTTCACCTTATCTCGCTTGCGCGATACCCATCGATGAATTCGATAAATGGGAAATTCCTGGTGAAATTTTCCCCTCTGAATTACTACGGAACAATAACGATGGGAAAAATACGTTTTATCGGCACGTGATGAATATTCAAGAGCCTACAATTTTAAGCTCGAATTTAACGAAGAACGTACAATGTAAAGTTTTGAATTCGTTTGTGACTGTATGTCACGAGTTATTATCGAATCGGACATTCTTGCCATTGAAAGATTTAATCAACCTGAACAGTTCACCTTGTAGATTACCAACTGAGGAGAGTCTGCCTGAAGATTTGAAGAGATTCGCATCAAGGACATATCGTCTCGGAAAGAAATACTTCAAAAAAACAAACTCTGATGAGAAATTGGCGGAAATGCTAAGTCTACATATACACAGGGTTATGGACGGAGCTCTACATTTCCAACTGCAGACCATAGCTGTAGAACAGCTTATCCAAGTTGAATTCAATTATACGCTGACAAAAAAATACCACGATGTTACTGTGCCGGTGATTTATATGGATTACCTGTCGACCGAGAAAACCTGGAGTAATGAAAATGTCAGTAAAGTGTTGTCATTTCAAAGCCCACCAGATAAACGATCAGACAGATTGGTTAAAGTACATTTGATTTGTGAAATTTACCGACTTGAGCGAGAAGTCAGAATTTTGATAGAAACTGACAAGAATTTGTTAGAGTTTTTGCGAAAATATGGACCATGTATGTTTAGACCTTAGATTTCTTATTTATAAGTATTATTACCTTTGATCGTATATACTTGTTATATCTATTATTCATTTGTACCAACCTACCTACTCATTTTTACGTATCTATTAAAGATTACTATCGATAATTTCTAATATTTTCGTTGCTAACAAGAACTTATCTATTTAGGTACTTACCTAGGTAGGTAACTAAGTAGATAGGGATGCGAAAAGGTAAAAAATTAGGTACTTAATAGTCCGGCATATGCCAATTAGTCGGGGGGCGCATTAGGATCACTTGCACCCTCCTGTTGATCCTCCGGGACAACTTTTTTCTTAAAGGGGGAGTCCTAAGGAACATTTCAAGCCCTTGTCCTCAAAAAAAAAAGTGGCCCTACTTACAAAATGGCGTCCATCTTGATGGACAGGTCAGCCGAAATCGCAGATTTTGCGCTCCAACATAGGACTAGCATAACATTTTTAAACCCTTTAATAGAGCAGGAAAATAACGTAAAAAAGCGAGGGCAAAAAGGGAAAAATTGGCACATAAATTTTTTCTTCGGGAATGTGTTCAGATGAACCCCCTGAACTACCAAAAAAACCCCGAACCTCCTAACCCTGGAGCTTATTTTTTTAGGGGGCTAAAACCGGTTCCGATTTACGTTTTTTGCGATTTACTCCGAAAATATTAGGTTTACGAGAAAAACTACCATGACTAAAAATGTTCCCCTTCAAATTCTCGACAATTTGATACTAGGATCGATACCCATCCCTCAAGAGGGGTGTCTGAAAAAAGGGATGGAAAGAGTAGGTGTTTGTTTGAAAAAAAGTCAGTCCAATAAATTGATCAAAGTTACCACTTAATATCATTCGTTTTCGCTCAAATTTTTTTTGCAAAATCTAGTCACCCAACTATTAATCACACCACCATTGATTGGTCTTCAGCCCTCCCAAGGGGTTGGTGGGGAGATGCTTGGTTTTTCAAGTAACACAAAACAGAATCATATATTTGAAAAACGAATCTGGACATGCAATATATCGAATGGTATGTTTTCGAGGTCGCTGAATACGAATACCAACTTATTTTCTGGGTACAACTCCTCAAAGCCCCTCTGTGCCCCAAAAAGTGGGTTAAAATTTTGAAAAATCGTGAAAAGTCGAATGATATATCGAATGGTATGTTTTCGAGGTCGCTGAGTACGAATATGTACTTATTTTTTGTGTCCCACCCTCCAATGTCCCTCTGGGCCGCAACAAGGGGGCCAAAATTTCAAAAAAAAATCATCAAAAAGTCGAGTGATATATCAAATGGAATGTTTTTGAGATCGCCAAGCACAAATGTGAACTTACTTGTGGGTCCCACCCCACAATGTCCCTCTTCGCTCCAAAAAAGGGGCCAAATTTTGAAAAATCATGAAAAGTCGAGTGATAAATAAATGAATTTTCAGAATTTTTTCTAAAATGACGGTGTGAATCTTTAAGGATGGGCTATACTGAATTTAAGGGGATACTTATTCCCT
The DNA here is from genome assembly GCF_950023065.1 of Planococcus citri. NCBI lineage: Eukaryota > Metazoa > Arthropoda > Insecta > Hemiptera > Pseudococcidae > Planococcus > Planococcus citri. The sequence goes on along the minus strand of NC_088679.1, from coordinate 16,198,478 downwards.
TAACTTATACTTTAGCTTGGTTTATACTGAATTTAACGTCCGTTAACCTAAAATTTGCCTTTGTTTAACTTCTAGGGTTAAGTTTAAGTTTACGGTTAAATTCAGTATAGCCCCTCCTTTAAAGAAAAAGATCACACCATGTTTTTTCGTTAACTTTTTTGGGGCTGAGAACCGTTGTGCTTTGGATTCTAAAAATATGTGTTCAGCGATCTTGAAAACATACTATTCGATATATCACTCGACTTTCCACGATTTTTAGAAATTTGGCCCCTTTTTTGGAGCGAAGAGGGACATTGTGGGGTGGGACTCAAAAGTAAGTTCATATTTGTGTTTGGCGATCTCAAAAACATTCCATTTGATATATCACTCGACTTTTTGATGATTTTTTTGAAATTTTGGCCCCCTTGTTGGGGCCCAGAGGGACATTGGGGGGTGGGACACAAAAAATAAGTACATATTCGTACTCAGCGACCTCGAAAACATACCATTCGATATATTTCATGTCCAGATTCGTTTTTCAAATATATGATTCTGTTGTGTGTTACTTGAAAAACCAAGCATCCCCCCCACCAACCCCTTGGGAGGGCTGAAGACCAATCAATGGTGGTGTGATTAATAGTTGGGTGACTAGATTTTGTAAAAAAAATTTGAGCGAAAACGAATGATATTAAGTGGTAACTTTGATCAATTTATTGGACTGACTTTTTTTCAAACAAACACCTACTCTTTCCATCCCTTTTTTCAGACACCCCTCTTGAGGGATGGGTATCGATCCTAGTATCAAATTGTCGAGAATTTGAAGGGGAACATTTTTAGTCATGGTAGTTTTTCTCGTAAACCTAATATTTTCGGAGTAAATCGCAAAAAACGTAAATCGGAACCGGTTTTAGCCCCCTAAAAAAATAAGCTCCATGGTTAGGAGGTTCGGTTTTTTTTCGGTAGTTCAGGGGGTTCATCTGAACACATTCCCGAAGAAAAAATTTATGTGCCAATTTTTTCCTTTTTAAAACCGCTATTTGCCTGCTCTATAATGCCACTATAAAAAATTGATATTTTTTCAAAATTTTCCTGCGCTGTACTGACGAATGGCATGATATTATAGCTCACTGATACATGTGTGTAAAAATGAAGTGACATAATTCTTTGTAGCCAATCGAAAGCGGCTGGAATAAAACTACCGCCTGGTAAATATTTATGTATCCATGCTCTACCAATTTATATACAACAACTTGCCTATCCTTCTCACTTTTAAGGGGCAAAAAAAAATGCAAACATTCAAAACTTCAAAAGTAATTTTTGTTTCACTCATCTTAAAAAAATTCTGCCCCTTAAAATAAAAAAGTATGCAATATGCTCAACAGCGGAATTGAAGCGCAAGACATACATACTACACACACATGTACGAACCAATAGTCATTACGTCATTACCACCTGAGCACTCATTCCTTCCAGCGTGACGCACGAAAAACTGGTGTGGTGAAATTCACCACATGTTGGCATTTAAGGGCTAATAGGATTTCTTTAGAGATATTGAACCAAAATAGTGGAAAATCTCCGAACCTCGGGCAAACTAATGTTCTTTTTTCTCAGAATATTCTCCCAAAAACTCGTATAGGTACTACTTACCCATTGAACTGAACCTTAGGACATTGTAATAAGGGAACCTTTTGTTTTTGCAATGGACAATCTAGCTGTTTTGAACTAAACAAGCTTGGAAAAGCATGTCCTAAAACCCTATACCTACTTATTTAAAATTTTAGGTGCTTATAAGTTTATTTTTAAATCTTCGGCTAATTTTTGAAATTTCAAAAAAAAAAATGTTTTCGTTGTAAGAGGGGAAAAGTGCTACTTTTGCCCGTGGAAGTGAATACTGGCATTTTCCTCTCTCATAAGTCATAACAAAGAATATTTTATCCAACTCTGGAGTAAAAGTGATTTTCGACGATTTTGAATTATTTGCCTCGCGTTCGTTGCTCGAGCAATATAGGTAAACCTCACAATTCTTCAAAAATCGGTTTCGCTCCCTAATTGAATAATATTTTTTCAAACAAAATTAATCAAGAATACACCAATGTGAATCATCAAAAGTGATTCCATTCATCAACACCCTACCCAAACCCGGCCCACTTCGAAATTATTGTATGGCTCGTGCAGTTCCAGAGGCACTTACAAAGAGTGCAGTGCAAAGTGTGTAGTGTCTGCCACTGTCTGGTTTCTTACGTCAGTCAGTAAGTTCTTAGTTGGATGTGGATGTGTCATCGATTGTCGAGTTATCTTTAATTATTTTTGCGAGTATCGGTTATACGTGTACGAACTGCGAAGTACGAAGTTATTGTGATCGGAATTCAGATTTCGGATTCTAGAGAAATGGCCCTTCCAGAAGTCCAGCCAGTTCTATGGCGACAATTACGGAAAGCACTTTTCAAAGAAATTACGAATAAGATTCGCCTACCAGAAAATTATCTCTATGATATTGTGTTTGCATACGATGAACTGCAACATGAGAAGAAAGATTATCCGAAACCTAATAACAATTCATTCATTTCCGGTGAATTTTATGACGATGAGGTGAGATTTTAAAAATAAATTAAATACCTATCAGCCCGGCATAAATCATAATGACAATACCTAAGAATAATTGAACTCTCCCGCCTCTCCCCGAAAATACCACGGGACAACTTTTCTCACAAAATAGACATCCTAAATAGCATTTCAAAGCAAAGTTGCCAAAAAAAGTTGGCCTTACCTACTAATGAAATGGCGGCCATTTCGATTAACACTTCAGCCAAAATCGCAGATTTCACGCAAAAATTTCAGGTAATAATATCCATTTTTCAAGTTTTTCATTTTTGGTGGATTTTTGAAAATCAAAAAACCAATAATGAGAAAAAAAAATCAAAATTGTACCTAATTAACCTAGAAATCTGAAATTTGGAATGTACCCTAATTTTGACCTGCCAAATCGATTGGAAACCGTTTCAAACCGATTAGAGCAGTTCTAGAGCTTCCAGCAGGTTTTTGAAACTTGAAATTTCCACAAAATTTCATCAAAGAAGTTGAAGATTCGAAATTCACACTGCATTCCAACTTGAACACGCTATTAAGTCGACTGCTGGTGAGTATAAGTCATTTTAGAGTCTCCAAGCAACTTTTTGAAAATTCTTGGAACCTTCGGTAGATTTTTCAAACTTGATATTTTCGCAAAATTTCATCGAATGCAGTTGGAAAGCTGATATTCATTCTGTAAACTAATTTTAATACGTCATGAACTCATGGAGTCGACTGTCGGTAGATTTCAAGTCGTTTTGGAGCCTCCAGTGATTTTTAGAAAATATTGGAACCTCCATCAGATTTTTCAATGCTTTTCCGTTAAATTTTACTTAAGTGAGTTAGAAATTCAAAATTCAATCTGCACTCCAATTTCAACTCGCTATCAAGTTGACTCCAGGTGGGTTCAAGTACTTTTTGAAAATTCCTACAGCCTCTAGCAGATTTCTAAGTCGACTGCGGCTGGTTTCAAGTCGTTTTGAAGTTTGCAGCTACTTTGTGCATCTCATGGCCAATAAGATATGTACTCGTTATTTTTTTCAAAATCGGTGTATTCCAGTACGAAACATGTTTTTGTTCATCGATTTCATTTTGTCACCTTTAAGAATAAAAAAATTGTCCTCAAGGGCCGGGGCGGGGGGGGGGGGGGTGATAATTATATCATGACTATATTGTCATATGCCAGACGATATATGTAAATGCTTAGAATCAATGTGTCATGAAAGTTTGAAAGTACCTATAAAGTAACCTATGTTAAATGTGCTTATCAATGTATTGTTTTTTAGGCCAATTTCCTTATCAGTGCCAAAAAAATATCTATCGAAGAAATTGTAAATGTAGTTGATGCTGTGACGATAACCGAAGATGAAGCGAACAGGATTGTGGAAAAAATTATGACTGATTTGAATTCCTGCGTAAAAGGTTGGGGTTCTACAGGATACGAATTTCACGTTTATGGGTCCTATGAAACCGGATTGTGTAGCATTGATAGTGATGTCGATTTCTTTTATGGTAACGAAAATGCATTTTTATTTGTAATTATCATATCATATTGCATTTACAGGGTGTTCAAGAATAAAGGATTTTTATTTTATCAAAAAGTAAGAAAATTCCCTGCTTAAAAATTGGAAAATTGAATAATCAGACATTGGAAAAGTGAGTGCTTGAGTGAATGAAAAACGAGAGAAGTTTTCATTTTGCACTGAACTCGGGGGAAACTTTCCATTTTGGCTTATCAAAACATATAAAAACCACTTATTCTTGGACACCGTGTATGATTTAGAATTACTGCAGTGCCATTGCAAAATATTGGAAGCTTTCATTAATGTTTTATTTACAACTTTTAGAAATCTTAATGGGCAAAAAAGCCAACATTTTTGAAAATTTGTATTTAAAGGAGTAAAAAATCATTGTTTTTACATGCGAGAAGTTTGTTTGTTGATTTGTTTTTCTATTGCTTTAAAATTTTAGAAATTTGAATGATGGTTTTTTATTTATACCTACCCCTGCCACGTATTTTAATTCTTAAAAAGAAAGCATAATCAGGCCTAATAAGCGAAGCGATGTCCAAATATTTTGAAAATTCGTATTTCGAGGGTTAAAAAAGCCAGGTTTTTTATGCGACGATTTTATTTTTTTTGTGGCTTTGAAATTTTAGAATTTGAAGATGTAATTTTTTTAGACATTTCAAAAGAAAAAGCTTTTGAAATGTTTAATACTTTTTTTAGACATTTCAAGGGAAAACGCGTTTGAAAAAATGTATTATTACCTATAAAAATTAATTATTCTTTTGGTTTAAACATATTTTTTTATAAACGTAGGAATTTGAAATTTTTTAATTCGGAGGTCATGGAAACACTGAAAGGACAAACAATAATATAATTCTCGACGTAATATTTTGTTTGTCATTGTCACTTCCCTGCTCCTTTTCTCGCATAAAGTACCAACAAATCTATGATTTAATGATAGGTATTAGGTACCTAGACCTACATAAATAGTTATTTTTTCATATCAAATCTTAATTATGTACCTAGCTACCTACAAAATCATTATTAACGGGTATTATTCATTTTTTTTTTTTTTTTTTTTTGTTTGCAGAGAAGATCAAATCTGGTTGGACCACTACAGCCAAATACTACATACAAACTCCAGGATGTATGTCCACGTGCTTAAAAACACAACCCGACTTATTTTCTGAAGTCAAGTACATTGGAAGTGCTCGAATACCGATTATTAAATTGATGCATAAAAGCACCAAAAAAAATTGCGATATTTCATTTTGCGAAAGCGGCTTAAAAAGTTCCAGGCTAACCAAGTTCTACGTGAAGCTGAACCCGAGTCTGAGATTTTTAATCTTGTATTTAAAAGTTGTGTTAAAAAAAAGCGAGATTTACGGAACTAATGGTATAACCTCTCATGTCATATTTTGGTTGGTGGTCTTTTATCTCCAACAGAAGAATTTACTACCGTCTGTGAAAAGTGTTCGTAAAAAATATTCCGATTGCAAAAAGAACGATTTATTTGAAAACTGGAATTGTTCTTTGAACGAAAAAATCGATTATTCTTCGTACTCGTACAACTTCGGATGGAATTGTTTATCGACGTTGTTGTTCGGTTTTGCGAAATTTTATCGAAATTTTGACTTTACTAAAAATGTAATTTCGCCTTATCTTGCTTGCGTGATACCGATAGATGAATTCGATAAATGGAAAATTCCAGGTGAAATTTTCCCCTCTGAATTACTACGGAACAATAACGATGGGAAAAATACGTTTTATCGGCACGTGATAAATATTCAAGAGCCTACAATTTTAAGCTCGAATTTAGCAAAGAACGTAAACTGTGAAGTTTTGAATTCATTTGTGGCTTTATGTCACAAGTTATTATTAAATGATAAATTCTTGTCACCAAAATATTTGATGAATTTGAAAAGGTTACCTTGTAGAGATCATGCAAATGCCACGAGACTACCTCGAGATTTAAAGAGATTCGCATCAATCACATTAAGTCTAAAATATGTAACTTCTAATAATGTAAAAACAAACCCTAAGATATTTACGGTACTGCTAAGTCGACTTATACACAGGGTAATGGACGGAGCTCTAAATTTCCAGTTACAGACCATAACTGTAGAAGAGGTTATCCAAGTTGAAGTCAATCAGCAAGGATGTTATGAAAATGCTGTTACAGTACCGGTGATCTACATGAAATACCTGTCGACTGAAAAAACCTGGAATAATGTTGATGTCTGTAAAGCGTTGTCATATCAAAACCCACCAGCTGAACTATCAGATAAATTGATTGAAGCATATTTCATTTGTGAATTTTACCGGCTGAAGCGAAGAGCAAGAATTTTGATACAAACTACAAACAAGAATTTGTCGACGTTTTTGCAAAAATATGGAACACAAATATTTAGGGCTTAAATATCTTATTTAATGCCTATGATTTAATTAGATACCTATTGGCTATTCATTGTACCTATACTTATTCCATTTTTACTTACCTATTAAAGAACATTATCGATAATTTTTAATTTTTTCACTGTTGAGTGTAGACACCGGAGCAATAAATAAAGAAGGCAGAAGGCTGAGGAATTGAAAACTTATTATTTTCGAACCTGCCTAAGGGTGTACATTACGAAGTATAGGTACGTGAACAGGTGCTTAAAAAATTGAATCGTATCGAAGAAATTATACATAAAGAGACAAATTTCAATTCGTCAGGTAAACATCCAGCCATAAATTGTTAATCAAAATTACATGTTCGTAAAATTGACCAAAATCGACGACCAAGAATTTTTTTTCAATTTTTGAATTACTTATTCTGTCGAATTTTTTGGAAACAAAATTACATCTTTGATGAGCTCGAAATCTTCATCACATTGTCCAAAGAGCCTTTCAGGATAAGATATAGTGAAATCGACATGTTCTCCAATTTTGACAAAACTCACTCAAAATGTTAGTTTTGGTTTTAAACTTTTCCAAACATTTTTTTGAGACGATCCACCCGAACCCGAGAAATGTGCTCATACGTGCACAAAATTAAAAATTCTCGTTCTCCGGAGGACGTGAAACTTATAAAAAAAAATAGCCTAGCCACTGGGTAGGTGCGTCGTGCAAGCATAATTTTTTTTTAAATTTTCATATTTTTAAGGGTTTTTTGGAGAGTTGAAAATTTCAAAAATTAGTAGAAAAAACGGCGAGGATAGGTACCCTCTGTGAAATTTTTCAGAAATTTAGTTACACCCTCAGGCATAACATATATTTTTGTGGAACTCAAAAATCGGTGCAACATGCTCAAAAAATAAAAACCTCGCAAAAACGTGTTTTTTCGTCATTATTTGCTATATGATCGGACTTTTATAAGGTCAAGATTTCTGGGGAAAAAAATGAAATTTCAAGACACGAAAATGACAATTTTCCATGTTTGAGCTTCAAATGTCGGTACCTACTAAATGTACGTTGCTTGAAATTTCATTTTTTCCAAAAATTTTGACCAGTTTCGCAGATGGTACCCTCGCCATTTTTTCCTACAAATTTTTGAAATTTTCAACTCGCTCAAAAACCCTCAAAATATAAAAGTTTTTTTTTAGAAAAAATTTCGTACCTACCTAGTGACTATTTTTTATGAAAGTTTCAGAATTTTTGGACATCGTCCTCCGGAGAACGAGAGTTTTGAATGTTGAGCACGTACGGGCAAATTTCTCGAGTTGGGGTGGGTGGACTCAAAACATTTTTTGGAAAAGTTTTACATCAAAAGTTGGGTGAGTTTCGTAAAAATGGGATAAAGTGCCGATTTCACTATCTTATCCTGAAGTCTGAAAGGCTCTCCAATTCCACTACAGTCATAAAGGTTTGCTCTGGCAACGATGTAATGTAACATACATAAATGTAACATTTCATTTCATTATGAAAAGGAAGGACCAGTTCGAAACAACGTTGCCATTTTTATCCTCCAATACCAATCAAGCACTGGGATTGCGATCTTTCAGTCGTATATGTAGAGTGCTGAAATAGATCTGTCAGCAGAATTGTTTAAATGCGTATGCGCACTTAATGTGATTTCACAATAATTGAATGTGTTAACTTCGCCTTCGGAATTATCGGAGTTCTGGTAAATCTGTAATTAGTGTAATTGCTCTTGCCTTTTGGACTGTTGTTTGTTCGCGATATTTTGTGGTGATCGGTTCACAGTTGAACGTTCCTGGTAGGCTGGTAGAGATTCCGGAATTTAAATGTACGATGGCTCTCTCAAAAGTGAATTCCATACATGCAATTTTATTGCGAGAAGGTACGTGTGAACTGTGTTTATTTGAAATAGGCATTCTGTGTTATAATTTCATTGACGATTCAAAAGTTGAAAACATGAGATGAGCTTTCCAAGAATCATTTGGATATTTCGTTTTCAAAAAATGCTTTTGTCCAACCTTGAAGATATTGATGATAATTTTCTCATTTATTTAGAATCCACTTTGCAAAAATATAAAAGATGCCCGAAACCGTTACGAAGAGTATTTGATCACGCGATCAATTACGTGAAAAGTTTTCCCAATGATTTTGATGAACTGCTTGAAAACGATGATTATTCTGATCCCGATGACATAACGTTCATGATCAGCAGACTTCAACTGGTGAGAATTGCAAAATAAACATTTTTTTGGCCTACCTACCTACCTAATTTATACATTTTGGAATAAAGGCAAGATAGGAGTTTGCCTAACTAATGGGTTTTCTTTTTGTAGACGGATGCCCCTAATCGTGCTAACGAAATATCCGATTATGAAATTCAAGAAGTGGTCGAATCTATGTCGATATCTTCTACCAAGGCAGCGGAGATTGTTGATGAAATCAAAACTGATCTGGACAACGTATTGAAAAAATACGGATTTACAGAAAACAGATGGCGGGCTTATGGGTCTTACGATACTGGCCTGTGTAGCGTTGACAGCGATGTTGACTTTTATTATGGTGAGTGAATCAAAGTACGAGTAGATTATTTATTTTATTTTCGTGGTATAGTTATCTACTAAAATACAAATAATAAGACTCGAAGTCGTTTACTACGCGTACGAGGAAATATTCATATACATAATATGTATTATGTACTTCGATTAAGCCGAAGTCTTGGTTTATTGAAAGAGAACGCTAATTACATATGTCGGGATCAAATTTTGAGCTAGCTCAACTTGAATTTCAAATTTTTAGCAAATTTCTTCAAATGACAGAAATACGAGTAGGTTCTTATAACCTATTTTTTTAAAAGCTAAAAAATATTCAAGTACCTTCCTATCTATACGTAAACTCAAATTTCGAAATGAAGAGAAAATTGATTTAGGTAGGTAGTTCATTTCTGGAGTCGGTTTCGATTAATTTTTAAGTAATCGATCTGAAGCGTCCTCTCAAAATAATATTAAAGGCTTCATTTTCAATGTACTCATAAAATTAATTAAGTCTGATGAATCGAGAAATCGTGGGGTCAATGAGGGGCTAGAAATTACTCTTTTTTTTACAGGTGTAAAATTATTTTAAAATTCGATGCTGGAGAAAAGTCGACCTTATTCATTACCTACTAGATATAGGAGGCTGTAGATTGACTTGAAAGTGGTCAAAATCGGTTTCGAGGATTGACTTGAGCTCATATAGTTAAACCAATTTTTAGATTTTCGTCTCAAGATTTACTCTTTCAAGAATGCCTACTTTAGTTATAATACGATGGTGACTCATTTCCAACACTCTCAAAAATTCGCAAAAAAAATCGAATAAAAATCAATTTTAGTTGCCCAAAATTTATTGTTAAGTTTTTTGGATGATATTATTTTTCTTCAAAAGCCCAATTTTACCTCAATCTGAGTTGATAGGTTAGAAAGGTTTTTTAAAATACTTATTTACCAGTAATGCAGAGAGAAATTTGTACGATTGCAGAGTCAGATAAACGCGCCTCATTCCTATTCTCCCCCCCCCCACATTCTTTTAAACAACTTTTCACTTTTCAAATAAACAATTTCAAATTGGCAGTTCTCAAAAAAAATTTAGACACCCAATTAGAAAACTGAAGAACCTAGAAAGAGGGTTTAGAATTTTCCAAGAATGGTATACTTACAATTAGATGATGAAAAACTCAAATGGCCATGTTTTCCTGAAAGCACATTTCTGGTAGCATTCAGACTAAAATCATATTTGAGGCTTCATTTTGAGTGTTTTTCTTTCAAAAAATGCCCGAAAATCTTGAAATGCACGATGAGACATCTAAAACTTTGGGAATCTTTTTTCCGAGTCGTATTCCAACTAATCGACACATTTTAAGGACCACTTTCGATCGGTGTGAGAAAAATTAAATTTTTTGGTCCAAAATTTTTTTCAAAAATGTCCTAAAATCTTGAAACGAGCGGTTGAACAGCTTCAACAACCTTATCTCTAGATCACATTTTGACTACCACGCGTTCTGAGGGCCCCTTTTGACATGAGAGCTCGAGTTTTTACGAAAAAATATCCTAAAATTTTGATGAAGTTTGGCAATTGGGGAACTATACGTACTACATTCAATTCTGGTACCTACATAATTTTTCTATGTCATATTTCGATCATTCCACCGCATTTGGACTTTTAAGTCACTTCTGATATGAGTGAGGAAAAGTGAATTTTTAGGGTGGAAATTTTCGTGAAAAAATGTCCCAAAAATTTCTAAATTGGAAATTGAACAGCCACAACTTCTCTCTCTGGCTCATATTTTAACCACTAACGCAGTTTTAGGGACGATTTCCATAAGAGTTATTGAAAGTGAATTTTTTGGGCCCTAAATCACGTAAAAAATGCCGCAAGATCTTGAAATTAACGATTGACCAGCTACAATTCTGGAAATTTTCCCTCCAGATCATACCTACGTATTTCAACTGCCAACGCGTTTCAAGAGCCATTTCCTAACGTAAGCACTCGTAAGAAAAAATATACATTTTTGGCCCAAATTACATTCAAAAAAAGGCCTTAACATTTAAAATTAACAATTTGAGCAGCCACAACTGTAGAAATCTTCTCTCTAGATCAATATTCGAACTACCAATGTTTTTTTTTAAATGCTATTTTCTACACGAATAAGTAAAAAAAAAATGTATTTTTGGAGCCCAAAATTACTTTGAAAATATTCCCCAAGATCTTAGCTTAAATTTGGAGATCGAGGGGCTAATTCTGGAAATCTTCCATCTAGATCACACTTAAAATCACCAATGCATTTTAAGAGCCTTTTTAAACATCATTTAAAATGGGCCAAAATTTTTGTCAAAAAAAATCATCTGCTGAATTCGTAAAATAAAGGATTGAAATACTACTACTCGTCTCTTACTAGATCATAGGTCTGCTGTCAAAGCATTTCAAGAACCATTTACTACATGAGTGGAAAAAAAGTGTTTTTTTAGGATCAAAATTTGAAAAAAAAAGTTCTTATTGTTAAACCTCGAAATGTGTGATTAAAAAAGTACAACTCTGTGAATCTTCTTTCAAGGTCATATTCCGACTAAAAAATACACATGTAGTCGGGGGGCCCGCATCTCTGGGACAACTTTTTTCTTAAGGAGGGAGTCCTAAAGAACATTTCTAGTCCTTGTCCTCAAAAAAAAGTGGCCTACTTACAAAATGGCGGCCATTTTGATTGACAGGTCAGCCGAAATCGCAGATTTTGCGTTCCATAGGACTTGCACGAAATTTTTGAAACCGTACAACGGTAGATCGAAAGATCAGGCAAAAATTCATCACCTGTCAAAATTTCCTTCGATTTTTGGTGAATTTTCAAAAATCAAATTTTGGGCAAAATGCGAGAAAAAAATCAAAATTTTACCAAATTGACCTAGAAAGCTGAAATTTGGGATATACCCTAATTTCGACCTGCGAAATCGATTGGAAACTATTTCAAACCATTTTGAGCAGTTCTGGAGCCTCCAGCAGATTTTTGAAACTCGAAATTCTCACAAAATTTCATCAAATGGAATTGGAAAGCCGAAATTAATTCTGCAAACTAATTTCAATACGCTATGAAGTCGACTGCAGGTGAATTTCAAGTCGTTTTGGAGTCTCCAGCGATTTTTGAAACTTGAAATTTCCTCAAAATTTCATCAAAATGTGATTAGCAAGTCGAAATTTACTCTGCAAACTGATTTCAATACGCTACGAAGTCAACTACAGGGTGATTTCCAGTTGTTTTGGAGCGTCCCGCGTCCAGTGGTTTTTTGAAAATTACTGGAGAATTCAGTAGATTTTTGAAACTTGACTAATGGAATTGGAAAGCTGAAATTTACTCTACACTCCAATTTTAACGCTCACTGAAGACAAATTTAGGTGGGTTCAAGTCATTTTGGAGCCTCCAACGACTTTTTGAAAAATTACTGGAGCCTCCAGTAGATTTTTGAAAATTGAAATTCTCGCAACATTTTACTAAATGGAGTTGGCAAGCTGAAATTTACTTCGCAAACTAATTTCAATACGATATGAAGTCGACTACATGGTGGTTTCAAATGGTTTTGAAGCTTTCAACTACTTTTCGGAAATTTCAATTTTCCAAAAAACGCCATACGACCTTTCAAAAAGTTGCTGCAGGCTCCAAAACGACTTGAAATCCTCCTGCAGTTGACTTCGTAACGTATTGAAATTAGTTTTAAGAGTAAATTTCGGTTATCCAACTCCATTTAACAAGTTTCAAAAATCTGCTGGAGGCTCCAAAATGACTTGAACCCACCTGAATTCGTCTTCAGAGAGTGTTAAAATTGGAGTGTAGAGTAAATTTCAGCTTTACATCTCCATTTGATGACATTTTGTGAAAATTTAAAGTTTCAAAAATCTGCTGGAGGCTCCAGAAATTTTCAAAAAGTCGCTGGAGGCTCCAAAACGACTTGAAATTCACCTGCAGTACTTCGTAGCGCCTTGAAATTAGTTTGCAGAGTAAATTTTAGCTTTCCAACTCCATTTTGATTAAATTTTGGTGGGAATTTCGAGTTTCAAAAATCTGTTGGAGGGTCCAGAACTGCTCAAAATTGTTTGAAACAGTTTCCAATCGATTTGGCATGTCGAAAATAGGGTATATCCCAAATTTCAGCTTTCTTGGCCAATTTGGTAAAATTTTGATTTTTTTCTCTCATTTTTGGCCTGAATTTGATTTTCAAAAATTCACCAAAAATCGAAAAATGCACTTTAGCACTTGAAATTTTGACAGGTGATGAATTTTTGCTTAATCTTTCGATCTACCTTTGTAGAGTTTGAAAAATGTTGTGCAAGTCCTTTGTTGGAACGCAAAATCTGCGATTTCGGCTGACCTGTCATTCAAAATGGCTGCTATTTTGTAAGTAGGGCCACTTTTTCTTGAGTACAAGGGCTAAAAATGTTCCTTAGGACTCCCCCTTTAATAAAAAACTTGTTCCGAGAGGATCGACCGGGGGGGGGGGGTGCAATAGATCCTAAAGCGGACTCCTCGACTATCGTGCTTTGGTAAAAAAAAATCAATAACTTTGGTAAGTTGCTAAAAACCCCTACCCTGTTCTTGAAATATTTTGAAGCATTCGGTGAGTTTGCAAATTGGTCACTCAAAAAGTTGTGATGATCCCCCTCCTGAAATAATCCATTCTTTCTACTTATGGGAATACCTATTCCAAATTTCAAATTACAATTACATGCATTCTTATTCGCCAACCTACCTATTTATAATTTCGCGTAGTTATTATCATTTATGTAAGTATATTATTATTCTTTTATTTTGTTTATTTTTTAGAAAACATCAAACGTGGTCCTGGTATTGCATCCAACAAAATTCCAAAAACAGTTTTCTTATGTTTGGAGAAAGAAACGAACAAATTTTCCGACGTAGAGTTCATCGCAAATGCTCGAATACCGATCATTAAATTGAAGCATAAAAGCACCAAAAAAGATTGCGACATATCTTTCTGCGAAAGCGGTGTGAAAAGTTCCAGGCTAACGAAATTCTACGTAAAGCTGAACCCGAATCTGAGATTTTTAACCTTGTATTTAAAACTGGTGCTGAAAAAGTGCAACATGTACGGAACCAATCGTATGACCTCTCATGTAACATTCTGGTTGGTAGTATTTTATCTCCAACAGAAGAATTTACTACCGTCTGTGAAAAGTGTTCGTAAAAAATATTCCGATTGCAAAGATAAGGATTTATTTGAGGACTGGAATTGTTCTGTGAACAAAAAAATTCGTTATCCTTATAATCCAGCATCGAATGGTTTATCAGCGTTGTTGTTCGGATTTGCGAAATTTTATATGGATTTTGATTTCCTTAAAAATGTAATTTCTCCTTATCTCGGTAGCTTCATACCAATTGATAAAATTGGTAAATGGAAAATTCCTGATGAAGTCTTTCCCTCTGATTTACTATGCAACAATAACGATGGCGAAAATTCCTTTTACCGACACGTGATAAATATTCAAGAGCCTTCGATTTTATGCTCAAATTTATCCAAGAACGTGGAATGTAAAATCGTGAATTATTTCGTGATTTTATGCAACGAGTTGTTATCAAGTCAAAAATTCTTGCCGTCGAAAGATTTAATGAATTTGAGTAGTCTACCGTGTAAATTTCCCAGCGAAAAGGGCCAACCTCGAGATATGAAGAAATATACGTTCATTCCGTTACAATTCGATCATCTGGAGGAAAAAAATCCGCAGAAGTTGAAAAAAATCATAAGGCGAAAAATACATCGAGCTTTGGGCACCGCTTTGGATTTCAAATTGAAGACTTTCAAGGAGGAGGACGTTTTTCAAATTAAAAGAGCCGAGCGAAAACATTACGAACAGGTTACCATGCCTGTAATTTATCTGAATTACGTATCGACTAAGGAAACTTGGAGTAATGCCGATGTTCGTGATATATTGCTGTACCGAAGCCAATCTGGAAAATCGTCGAATACAGGATTAAATAAATCAGTTGAAGTGTACTTGGTTTGTGAAATTAACCCGTCCAAGGGAAAAGCCAGACTCTTGATACAAACTGATATGTATTTGTCTAGATTTTTGCATAAACATCGAGAAGAAATGTTTGAATTTTAGATTTTTCATTTAGGCTACCTACGTAAGTAGGTACAGTTTTATTATTGCCTACTTCTTTGCAGCTTATTAAAAATGATTTTTGATAATTTTTATTTTTTTATTTGTATGCTTTCTTTTTTTTTTGCGACCATTTTATAGGGATCGATAAAAGACCTCAAATTACACTACCAGCTGAATTTCAGGTTCTGAAATTCGTTTTTTAAACATTTAAATTCGGGCTAAAAATAGGGGGAAAAAATAAAAATTTTATCAAATTGAGCTAAAAAGCTGAAATTTAGTTTGTACCTTATTTTCGACCTCTCAAGTCGATTGGTGACGATTTCAAACCGTTCTGAAGCCTCCAGCCAATATTTGAACTCTGCCATGTTTTCCAAAAAAAAAAAAATGCTGTAAATTGGTAGTCGGGGAGCCCGCTTAAAAATCTATTGCACCCCCCCTTCTCCGTAGATCCTCCGGGACAACTTTTTTTCTTAAAGGGGGAGTCCTAAGGAACATGTCTAGCCCTTGTAGTCAAAAAAAAGTGGCCCTACTTACAAAATGGCGGCCATTTTGATTGACAGGTCAGCCGAAATCGCAGATTTTGCGTTCCAACATAGGACTTGCACAAAATTTTTCAAACTGTACAAAGGTAGATCGAAAGATCAGACCAAAATTTATCACCTGTCAAAATTTCAAGTGCTAAAGTGCGTTTTTCGATTTTTGGTGAATTTTTGAAAATCAAATTTAGGCCAAAATTGAGGGAAAAAATCAACATTTTACCAAATTGATCAAGAAAGCTGAAATTTGGGATACACCCTATTTTCGACATGCCAAATCGATTGGAAACTGTTTCAAACCGTTTTCAGCAGTTCTGGAGCCTCCAGCAGATTTTTTAAACTCGAAATTCCCACAAAATTTCATCAAATGTAGTTGGATAGCCGAAATTTACTCTGCAAACAAATTTCAATACGCTACGAAGTCAACTGCAGGGGGGTTTCAAGTCATTTCGGAGCATCCAGCGATTTTTTGAAAATTACTGGAGCCTCCAGTAGATTTTTGAAACTTTGAATTTCCTGAAAATTTCATCAGACGGAGATGGAAAGTCAAAATTTATATTGCTAACTAATTTCAATACGCTACGAAGTCGTCTGCTGGTGGATTTCAAGTCGTTTTGGAGCCTCCATTGACTTTTTGAGAGGTCGTATGGTGTTTTTTGGAGAATCGAAATTTCCAAAAAGTTGCTGGAAGCTTCAAAATCATTTAAAATCATTTAAAACCACCATGTAGTCGACTTCTTATCGTATTGAAATTAGTTTGCGAAGTAAATTTCAGCTTGCCAACTCCATTTTGGTAAAATTTTGTGAAAATTTAAAGTTTCAGAAATCTGCTGGAGGCTCCAGTAATTTTCAAAAAGTCGCTGGAGGCTCCAAAACGACTTGAAATTCACCTGCAGTACTTCGTAGCGCTTTGAAATTAGTTTCCAGAGTAAATTTTAGCTTTCCTACTCCATTTTGGTGAAATTTTGTGGGAATTTCCAGTTTCAAAAATCTGCTGGAAGCTCCAGAGCTCATCAAAACGGGTTGAAATAGTTTCCAACCGATTTGCCATGTCGAAAATAGGGTATATCCCAAATTTCAGCTTTCTAGGTCAATTTGGTAAAATTTTGATTTTTTCCCTCATTTTTGGCCTAAATTTGATTTTCAAAAATTCACCAAAAATCGAAAAAGGCACTTCAGTTCTTGAAATTCTGACAGGTTATGAATTTTTGCTTAATCCTTCGATCTACCTTTACAAAGTTTGAAAAATTTTGTGCAAGTTCTATGTTGTTGGAACGCAAAATCTGCGATTTCGGCTGACCTGTCAATCAAAATGGCCGCCATTTTGTAAGTAGGGTCACTTTATTTTGAGTACAAGGGCTAGAAATGTTCCTTAGGACTCCCCCCTTTAAGAAAAAAGTTGTCCCGGAGGATCGACCCCCGGGGGGGGGGGTGCAATAGATTTTTAAGCTCGCTCCCCGACTATGGGTGAAAATAAAAATTCAGCATTTATAAACTCGGATTTACCATCTTTGTGACTCATTCGATCGATTTAGAGACACATTTTAAAAATTGTTTGGTTCCATTTCAAATTCAAAATTTTTGAAAAAAAAGAAGGAAAAACTCCGTTTCAAGCTCCAGACAGTTCGAAACAATTTCCAATCAACTCTGGTGGTCGTCGGTGATGAAGGGGAAGCGAAATTTCAATTTTTTTCGTTCAATCGTTCGCGAACGATAATTGTTTTCAATTTTTCCAAAAATAATCAGAATCACTAGAGAAAATTTTTGATTTGAACTGACACGAGGAAATTTCGACAATATGTGGCTAAATCGATCGAATGGGCCACAAAGATGGTAGATACGAATTACCAAGTGCTGAATTTCATTTCCACCCTACTTACAGTTTTTTTTTGTCTCATCCTTGGAAATCCGAAATTGGCTGGAAGCTTTTTAAAAAATTTTCGTGACAGTATTGAGATACCTACTTCCACTGTTGGTTTTTAGGTAAAATGATTTCGAAACGAAAGTGGCCTCAGTTACTGAGAAATGTATTTTCAAAATCAACTATGGACTAAAGAATGTGATATATTTTTAATTTTAAGGATTATTTTCAATTTTTTTTCGAACTTGAAAGCTAAAATGTCGCCAAATTTTGAATGATTTCATTTTTTTTTTCAAAATTTCATCCTTGGCCCGGGAGCCCGCATAAGGATCACTTGCACCCCACTGCCGATCCTCTGGGACAACTTTTTTCTTAAAGGGCGAGTCCCAAGGAACATTTCTAGCTCTTGTCCTCAAAAAAAAAAATTGGCCCTACCTACAAAATGGCGGGCATTTGATTGACAGGTCAGCCGAAATCGCAGATTTTGCGTTCCAACATAGGACCAGCTTTCAAAAATCGAATTTTGGGCAAAATGCGAGAAAAAAATCAAAATTTTACCAAATTGACCTAGAACGTTGGAATTTGGGATATACCATATTTTCGACCTGCCAAATCGATTGGAAACTGTTTCAAACAGTTTTGGCTCCAGCAGATTTTTGAAACTCGAAATTCTCACAAAATTTATCAAAATGGAGTTGGAAAGCCGAAATTAATTCTGCAAACTAATTTCAATACGCTGTGAAGTCGACTGCAGGTAAATTTCAAGTCATTTTGGAGCATCCAGCGATTTTTTGAAAATTACTGGAGCCTCCAGTAAATTTTTGAAACCAAATGTGGTTAGCAAGTCGAAATTTACTCTGCAAACTGATTTCATTACAATAATATGAAGTCAACTGCATGGTGGTTTCAAGTGGTTTTGAAGCTTCCAGCTACTTTTTGGAAACTTCAATTCTCCTAAAAACGCCATGAAACCTTCCAAAAAGTCACTGGAGGCTCCAATATTACGAGTACTTGAATCCACCTGAAGTCTTCTTCAGAGGGTGTTAAAATTTGAGTGCATAGTTAATTTCTGCTTTCCATCTCCATTTTGATGACGTTTTGGAGAAATTTCAAGTTTCGAAAATTTTCTGGAGACTCCAGTAATTTAAAAAAAATCGCTGGATGCTCCAAAATGACTTGAAATTTATCTGCGTCGACTTCACAGCGTATTGAAATTAGTTTGCAGAATTAATTTCGGCTTTCCAATTTCATTTGATGAAATTTTGTGAGAATTTCGAGTTTCAAAAATCTGCTGGAGGCTCCAGAACTGCCTAAAACGGTTTGAAACAGTTTCCAATCGATTTGGCAAGTCGAAAATAGGGTACATCCCAAATTTCAGCTTTCTATGTAAATTTGGTAAAATTTTGATTTTTTCTCACATTTTGCCCAAAATTTGATTTTGAAAATTCGTCAAAAATCGAAAAAGGCGCTTTAGCACTTGAAATTTTGACAGTGTGATGAATTTTTGCCTGCTCTTTATGGCCGCCATTTCGTAAGTAGGGCCACTTTTTTTTTTTTTTGAGGACAAAAGGCATGAAATGTTCCTTAGAACTCGCCCTTTAAGAAAAAAGTTGTACCGGAGGATCGGCAGGAGGGTGTAAGTGATCCTTATGCTTATGCGGGCCCCTCGACTACCTCGCTTCGTTCGTACATAAGTATATTTAATGAATTATTTGTATTCATTTTTCAAGTTTTTTTTCCAGAATGAGATAATTTGAGGTAAAAATTTATTTGCCAGACATTTTTATAAACAATAACCCTATTATGTCCAAAAAAATTGCTTGATCTTTGAATTATCATTGCGGCCCCTCTGGGCTCTTCCGGTGCCTATTTGAGCTATCGCTAAAAAATTCATAGTTGTCAGTTAGCCTTTTGTAAAAGTTTCTTCCCCGAACTAAAAAACATCGCTTACCTACCCTCGCTCAAAACCAAAATTTAGCTGTCCAATGTTTCAGTTCTCAATCTTTGAAAACACATACGTCATACATAGATAAATTTGAAAAAAGGTCAAAAGCAAAGTTTACCATTTGAAGGTAAATTGAAACTTGAAAGTGAGATTTTGAATTTTCTTGACCAATTTTCGAACTTACATTTCTCCCTCCTCACCGGAGAAATTGATCGGGGATGCAAAAAATGGAAAAATCCACCAAAATAATCACAAAACATTCTTTTTTAAACAAAAAAAAAAAGTTACGAAGAATTAAATATTTATTACAAAGGTCGAAAAATCTGTTGAAGAATTGAGAACATTTGCACTCCCATTTTTCAAGCCATTTTCCTCCTTAAAGACTAGTAAGATTGTAATAAATATCTTCTTTGAAGCGACGAAAATAACGAAGAATATTCTAGAACTTCTCAGTTCTCGTAGGTTTTCCCTTCACCAATTCAACATTCCTCTTCCATCACTGGCATTCTGGCACTATGCTGTAATTTCTAATCGTTATAGCTTTATTCGAATCGAGGCACAATTAAATACTCATTAACTTATCAGTATTCTTCACAAACACACCGACATCCTTATCTATCGTTGAATGGAAATAGAAAAATATTTCGACTGATACAAAACTGCAATACAGCAATATTGAGAGTTCGACGTTCGTAGAGCAGATACGACTTCCATGAGTCACACAAATATGCGATTGCGATTAACGTTGTTGAAAAAAAGGTTCTAGTAGTCGTTGAAAATTAAAAACCACCGTCGAGAATTTTTATAGCACTAACGTTACATTACATAATTGCTCATTTTGCTAAATCATTTTGTGTTCGTACGTGCTTTTTGTGAAATGATTTTCTGTCAGTATCGTAAATCATGTGCTTAAACGTTCGTCGTCGGTAGGGTACCTCATAGGTAAACAAAAGATTATATTAGCAGTTAAATACGAACGAGTAAGGATTTTATTATATGTATTTCAAAAAATATTATTCCATTCGATATGGTTCTTCAGTATCACAGACAATAAAACACGAATAAAAACATACATCAGTACATCCATGAAAGTCCATTTTTATACGAGTAAAATCACCGGACAATCTTGCTAAATTAATTCTTTCTCATAAAATAATATGAAAAAGTTCTCCAGACTTGCAAGGAGTACGGGCACACGGACATACTTTTCGATAATATCTCCAATTCTCGACTTGGTCGATATCCTATGTATAAACAAAATTACTAGTTTATTTTTTCAAAATTACGTAGCCATACATCACGTTGAATTAATATTTTGATGAAGAAAAAATCAATCACTACCAACCTTCAACTCAAATCTTTTTCATTATTCCACATCTTCCAGCTATTTCATTTCCGCAAATTTCGCATCATAATAACGCTATCGAAGAACTGGATTCTACAACATTCTACAACATGTACACGTAGATAGTTGATTCAAATTCAACTCGACCATTTTCCACGACCAAAAACCCATTTCATCTGTCACCAAACATATTTCAATTAGTAAATCTGTGCGTTACTTCACAACACTGGTGAACTG
Source organism: Planococcus citri (assembly GCF_950023065.1). Taxonomy (NCBI): domain Eukaryota; kingdom Metazoa; phylum Arthropoda; class Insecta; order Hemiptera; family Pseudococcidae; genus Planococcus; species Planococcus citri. Next base: position 16,177,456 of record NC_088679.1, on the reverse strand, counting down.
TACGATCAAACTTTATATAGCTCGATAATAAATTACATAAGTATAAATAATCAGGTATATACAGTACAAAAAAAAAACACAAAAATGAAAATAATAATAATTTTAAAAAAAAACACAACACACGACCATCCAATATCAACAGGTAAGGCTTGGAAATCGAAATCGCAAAAAAGGAATAAGTACTACTTACTTGATGGAATATAGTGTGTAATTTTCAAGAAAAGAGGAACATACGAGTAGGAATCCGTGGACTTAAAAGCGCTAAGATACACAAAACAAAATTATATTTTCAAGACGAGTAAGTATTATTCGATGTAAGAAATAGAAAAATTTTAAAAGAATCAAGTAAGAATACAAACGTGTATATTTCGAAGGAATTTGACACTTGTACGATAAGTACATAATATAGGTTTAGGTACAATATGGAAAGAAAAAAACAGTCAAGTAGAGATAGGTAAGGTAGGTAATGAGAATAAGTACAGAATAAAAGACCAAAATACGAGCTTGACAACAACATGGTTCTGGTCGTTTTTCAAAACTATCTTATGGTTAGATTTAAAAAATAAGGTAAACTAAAATAATGTAAGTAAGTAAGTAAATACTTAATAATACACGAATATTGTAAGTTTTGAACTCGACGAATATTTTCATATTAAAATTGAGGTAATTTTCAATTATGAATTCAATAGACGATAAAAGATAAAAAAATCGATAATTTTATTGATGATCTAATAGAGACAATCAAAGCACAAAAATTAGCTCATCTCGATAAGATACCTATAATATGTATTATGATTGGATGGTTGGTGGGAGGATGGTTGGGGGAGGGGGGAGAGAAAATTTTCGAGGCATTTATCGAACTTCTTTTCCTCTGCTTCATTTAGCATAATTCATGCCCCAAATAATGATTAAAGTACTTTTTCAAATAAGTAGGTATGTATTTCATTTTCAAATTTGACATTTTTTTGCATTCTCAAAGATTTTGGGCCCTTCTCTCTCCTTCCTTACTTCCTTCATCTGAGGTCAAAAATATTCTTTCAGGCTCTCAATTTCAGAGCAGGAAAAAACCTTATCATCCCCCCTCCCCTCAAAGAAAAGTTCAAAAATATCGAAAAATTGACAACAAAAAAAATAAAAATAAAAGAATTTGAAAAAAATGGAATTTTTTTAGGTCAAAATTATTTAAGTACAAAATCTATCAAGGTTACTACATTGAAATTTTTGAATTAAGTATGGAACATTATTACTTGAAAAACAAAAAAAAGTAATCGAAATTTTTCATTTCAAAAAGGTTTTTTAAACAATAAAAAACTAATTTAGGTACCTACATCGATTTTTTCTCAAAACACAAATGCAACTTCAATTTAGCGTCTGCTTACACCTCATGAAGTTGTTGGATTTCATGAGAAAATAATTCCCTATTCATTGATTTTCCTCAAAGTCTGAAAAAAGTGATGCATGGAAGCATTCCAAAAAAATAAAAGATGACATGAAAAATTTTCCATAACAAATTCTCCAGTTTTTGCGTCGGAATTTTTTTAAATAGATGCACTTCCTAGAAAAACCTTTGCAGGTCCATTAAGCATTATTGGTCTCCCTCTATAAAGCCCCAAAAAGTAGGGAAAAAAATAATAATAAAACCACAAACATTTTATAAAAAACATATATCACTTCTGCGTCAAAACTGTTCTAAATAATCCATGTTTCAAGAAAGAAATAACAATTTTTCTCAATTCTGAAGAGTTTCTTACAAGAAATCTAACATTGTTTGAGGGCTAACAAGGGATCCTCTTGAGATGTTCGCCCCCAATTTGAACGGGACCGCGATTTTTTGAAAGATCATGGTCTAAAACCCACAAAACTCAATGTTCAACTGCCCAACTTCATAGCTCGATTTTTGGCGAATGTTTCAAAATTCAAAATTGACTATTTTTGGTGATCTATACTTTTAAAAAAAAAATACGTGCATGATCAGTAAAAATGATCAAAATAAATCCTAAAACTGATACTTATTAATTCCCCAAATCCAAATTTTGCCATTTCCAGCCATTCTGGAGCCTCCAGCGCGATTTTTCAATTTCTCCAGAATTTTAAATTTGCTCCAGGAGACGTGAATATGAATTTGGGCAGCTAAAAATCAAGTCATGTGTGTTATGCTCGACTTGTTTAACGAGTTTAACCACATTTGAGCCGATTCTGGAGGGGACACCTCAAGAGTGGTTTTTTGACCAGCTTTTTTCGTAATAAAAATATCCAAAAATTAAAGGAAGGCTCCAGAAAGGCTGGAAATGGCGAAATTCGCTCTCGTGGGGTTAATTAATGACAAAATACGGCGAATCGCGCAATTTTTTAACATTTTCTGGCAAACGAGAAATTTTTGATTTTTGGATATTTTTGTTTTGTAAAAAAGCTGGTCAAAAAACCACTACTTGAGGTGTCCCCTCCAGAACTCTGCTCAAATGTGGATAAATCCGATAAACAGGTCGAGTATAACACTCAACTTGATTTTTAGCTGCTCAAGTTCATATCCACGCCTTCTGGAGCAAATTAAAAATTCTGGAGAAATTGAAAAACCGCGCTGGAGGCTCCAGAATGGCTGGAAATGGCGAAATTAGCCCTCGTGGGGTTAGTTCATGGCGAAATACTGCGATTCGCGTAAATTTCAAACATTTTCTCGCACACGGGAAATTTTTGATTTTTGGATATTTTTATTTTGTAAAAAAGCTGGTCAAAAAACCACTCTTGAGGTGTCCCCTCCAGAATCGGCTCAAATGTGGATAAATTCGATAAACAGGTCGAGTATAACACACAACTCTATTTTTAGCTGCCCAACTTCATATTCACGCCTTCTGGAGCAAATTAAAAATTCTGGAGAAATTGAAAGATGGCGCTGGAGGCTCCAGAATGGCTGGAAATGACGGAAATTGGATTTGGGGAATTAATATCAGTTTTGGGACTTATTTTGATCATTTTTACTGACCATGTATGTACTTTTTTGAAAAAAGTATAAATCACCAAAAACAGACAATTTTGAATTTTCAAACGTTCGCCAAAAATCGAGATATGAAGTTGGGCAGCTGAAAATTCGGTTTTTGGGGATTTAGACCATGCTCTTTCAAAAAATCGCGGTCCCGTTCAAATCGGAGGCGGACACCTCAAGAGGTTCCCTTGTAAGGTTTTTGTTTTAAATTTTTCATCTGGGAAATAATGCAGAGTAATTTTATGAAATATGTAAAGAATCTTGAAAAATTCTGCTATTTCCATTTTTTGGAGCTTTACACGGAGGATTTAACATAATTTAAGAAACTTCCTAATAAAACATCAAAGAGGAATTACAAGGTAAACACTGAAATTTAAAAAAATTTGAACTGTAAAGGGGGAGGGGATTAATGTGAGGACCAGTAGTGAGTTTTTATAGAAAATTGAATTATTTCGAAAATTTTGCAGTAAAAATTCAAGAATTTTCAAGAAGTAAAATTTCTTTAGGTATTAAATAAAAATTTAAATTTTTATACCACTTTATAGGGCTTTCGACATGATTTAATTTACAATTGAGGGTAAAATTCTCGGTTTTATCCCTGAAAACCCAACAAGGGGGGAGGGGAGGAGAGCAAAAAATATTACAAAATTGAAAGAAGAAAATTAAGAGCCTTCTCACCAACGATTTTCGAAATAAAAACCACCATTCTGAAATGAATTTATCATGCTAAAAAACTTGAAACTGTGTTCATCCAGTTTTTTTTTTTTTTTTTTTTTAAATCCTAATCGAATTATTCTCTATATGATTGGGGGGGGGGGGAGGAAGAGGCTCGCAGATCGATTTCTAAAATACCTATTCAAATGAAGGATGCAAGACTTGGATAAAGTTTCATTGTACTCATTCAAACACGCCTTAATATCATTACGATCTACTTAATCAAGAGCTAATTACCTAAATAATTCAAAAATTCCAATTTGAAAATAACTCAATTTTCCCGTTAGTATTTCCCCAATATGCAGTCTTTCAATTTATACGATACCCAAAGCTTAATAACCCATAACGTACCACAGAACTAATTGTGGGTGCATTATACTAAAATATAAGTTATTATAAAATCGTACGATGCTACGATTCTCCATCTTTCATCATTTCGCCACCATAATTATACCACCCTTTCAATGATTTATCTACCACTATGTAGCAGCAGATTATCGAAAAGAATCGTAATAAAATAATAAAACACGAAACACACAAAACACATCCAGCTGCTTTCCCTGCACATCTCTACGAAAAAATTTACCTGATTTCAACATAAAGCAACAAGTATTACCCTCGACATGAGCCGGATACAGGAATAAGAGGATTCAAGCGAGACGTATACCTATCTACTCATCAATTAATCATAATGATCGTATCATTCGTCGGTCGTTAACACATAAAACTCTAAGAATCACTCGATGCAAATATTTATTGCCATTTAAATACACACAAAATCTCAATGATCGCACAACATATAAAAAAAAAACAGAAGGGGAATAGTGTTTGTTTCTCGTTTTTAAAAATACGTAAATTAGAACATAATCAATCGTATTAAAAAGAAAAACTATAAATTAAGAAAAGAAATAAAATAATAAAGAGAAAAAAAACTCTGAGAATAAAAATGCGCTCGAAAAAACGTACGTAACCATTCGTTAAATAATATTTTTCATCATTGCCTTCGATAATAGAAAACCATAAATAAGTAAAAAAAAAAAAGCATCCTACATCTATTCAGACAAACGATCGTTGATAATCTAGTCCAAATCAAGAATAAAAAAATATCTACGTTTTGGAAAAAAAACCAATGGTTACTGCGTCGTCGTCGAGGACCGAGCTATAGGGGGTAGTAAAATAATTGAAGGATCACGATAACATCAACAAACAAAACTCTTAAGTTAGCACTGAGATACCAAGTCATACGTAAATAAAAATCTCAACTTAAATTATACAGTACTTTAAACCTAGAATTGTACGCGGTTTCTCTCTCTATATAAAATAAATTATCATCTTGGAAAAAGTAAAAAGAAAGAAAAAATCAATTACATGCTTTAAAATCGTTCTTTTTTTTTCTAAAAAAAAGTCACCCTTTCTTATCGGCTTGACAGTACAAATCAACGTTGAAAAAAGAAAAAAAATTAAGGCAGGTTTCTATCTTGATTACTACACCTCCAAAATAATCATCACATGTACTCATCCATTCGTTCGTTCACATCGTTTAAAAAAATCATAAATTAAAACACTGATAAAAGGGAAAGAAAAAGAGGAGAGAGGAATAACACCTACACATGATGACGCTTATGTATTATTGAAAAAAAAAAAAATGCGAAATAAGAAAGGAACTATTTTCGCATTTATGGCAACGAAAAAAAAAAAAAAAAAAAAAAAGAAGACTGAAATAAATACTACCAAAGAGAGAGAATTAGGAAAAATAATAAAATAAACGTAAAATCGTAATCGACGGAATCCAGATCCGAACTCGAATATTTTAGGTCATCGGTCCCGGATACGCTGAGAACAACTCGAAGGTAACAGGAATAAGAAGTTCTCTCATATACATCGAGGAATCTGGATGAAAATAAATAGAGTCTTAAGAGAACAGCTAGAGAAAAGCAGCGGGATATTAAGGGCGTCAATGAGAAATACGACAGAGATAAAAGATGGAAAGAGAAAATACATATAATCAAACTTATGTAGAAAAAAACGCTTAATTTTTTTCTCAAAAAAATCGCTTAATTAAAAAAAAATGATAAAAAGAAAGAAAAAAAGAAAAAAAAATTAAAAACATACAATCGAGTCATCGTATTAGGCGGTTTTTTACGGTCATACAAAGATACACACACATATTTTTTTAAGTGAGGATAACGTTACTCAATACGGAGCGAACTTATTACGATCCATTTTCGATTTATCTCCGGATGGACTTCGGACACGTGAAGAATAAGATTTGGAACGATGGACTCCGGTAGTTTGTACTGGACGGGAAGCGGCGTTGTTCACATTGCCTAACAGATCGGTCAAGCCGCCTAATGCGGATAAGCTAGACAATGCGTTCAAGGCTCCCGGTTTCGAGAGTAACTGGGCCAACGGGAGCGCTGACGCGAGAGGAGAAGGATTACCCGACGAAGATGAGGATCCACCGGAATTAGATTGATTTTGGGCTTCGAGATTAGCTTTCTGAAGATCGACGCTGCAGGAAAAAATAAATAAAACAAGAAAATAGGAGAAAAGCTCTGATGATCATACAACACAACATTACAACTCTACCAAAAAAAGGTTTTCGCATTCAATGATTTTCTTAAGAGGTATATATTGATTCGCAAGTTTTTCGTTCGTCCATATACTATATTTTTTTTTCTATGCTAACCATAGTACGTAAAAATATAGGTACGTAACGAAATAACAGGGTAATCAAGTAAGTCGTACGATCTATTATGTTACCAAGTTCAAAAAAAAAAAAAAAAAAGGAAACGTTCTATTTCAAAGACGAAAGAAATTGACAAACATGCGCAATTTGGAAAGATTCTCACAGAAGGATAAAGAAATAGAGAGCGAGAGATTTTCAGGCACTGTTATGAAGCTAAATCTTTGACCTCTTCGGCACCATTCAAGATGAAATTGAATTTAATCACCTTCGCCTATCTCCTTCCATTTTCAAAAATTTAATTGGTATTCTACTCCTCGTATTTCAAAATAGGGCTAATTTTTCACGAAGTCAAGTTATTCTTAAAAATTATTCCCAGACATGAAATCCACTATTCAATTTTTTTTAGTGACCAAAATATTGACTATTGTACCCCCCTCCACCTGTCGATCCTTCGGGACAACTTTTTTTGAAGGGGGAGTTCTAAGGAACATTTCTAGCCCTAGTCCTCAACAAAAAAATTGACCCTACTTACAAAATGGCGGACATTTTGATTGACACGTCAACTTGCACAAAAATTTTTAAACTGTACAAAGGCAGATCGAAAGATCAAGCAAAAATTCATCACCTGTCAAAATTTCAAGCGCTAAAAAGCGTTTTTCGATTTTTGGTGAATTTTTGAAAATCAAATTTTGGCCAAAAATGAGGGGAAAAATCAAAATTTTACCAACTTGACCCACAAAGCTGAAATTTGGGATATACCCTATTTTCGACCTGCCAAATCAATTGGAAACTGTTTCAACCCGTTTTGAGCAGTTCTGGAGCCTCCAGCAGATTTTTGAAACTCGAAATTCACATAAAATTTCATCAAATGGAGTTGGAAAGCCGAAATTAATTCTGAAAACTAATTTCAATACGCTGTGAAGTCGACTACAGGTAAATTTCAAGTCGTTTTGGAGCCTCCGGCAATTTTTTGAAAATTACTGGAGCCTCCAGTAAATTTTTGAAACCAGAAGATTCCCTAAAATTTCATTGAAATGAAGATGGAAACACCCTCTGAAGACGACTTCTGGTGGGTTCGAGTAATTTTGTAACCTCCAGTGACTTTCATAGAGGTTTCATGACGTTTTTAGGAAAGTCGAAATTTCGAAAAAGTAGCAGAAGCTTCAAAACCACTTGAAACCACCATGAAGTCGATTTCATTGAAATTAGTTTTCAGAATTAATTTCGGCTTTCCAACTCCATTTGATGAAATTTTATGAGAATTTCGAGTTTCAAAAATCTGCTGGAGGCTCCAGAACGACTTGAAATTCACTTGCAGTCGACTTCATAGCGTATTGAAATTAGTTTTCAGAATTAATTTCGGCTTTCCAACTCCATTTGATGAAATTTTATGAGAATTTCGAGTTTCAAAAATCTACTGGAGGCTCCAGTAATTTTCCAAAAATGGCTGAAGGCTCCAAAACGACTTTAAATTCGCCTGCAGTCGACTTCATAGCGTATTGAAATAAGTTTGCAGAATTAATTTTGGCTTTCCTACTTCATTTGATGATATTCAGTGGGGACTTCGAGTTTCAAAAATCTACTGGAGCTTCCAGAAATTTTCAAAAAATCGCTGAGGGCTCCAAAACGACTTTAAATTTACGAGTTGACTTCATCGCGTACTGAAATTATTTTTCAGAATTAATTTCGGCTTTCCAACTCCATTTAATGAAATTTTGTGGGAATTTCGAGCTTCAAAAATCTACTGGAGGCTCCAAAACGACTTGAAATTCACCTGCAGTCGACTTCATAGAGTATTGAAAATAGTTTTCAGAATTAATTTCGGCATTCCAACTTCATTTGATAAAATTTTGTGGGAATTTTGAGTTTCAAAAATCTGCTGGAGGCTCCAGAACTGCTCAAAACGATTTGAAACAGTTTCCAATCGATTTGGCAGGTCGAAAATCAAAATTTTTTATGGTAGTCCTACGTTGGAACGCAAAATCTGCGATTTTGGCTGATCTGTCATTCAAAATGTCTGCCATTTTGTAAGTAGGATCCCTTTTTTTCTGAGTACAAGGGCTAGAAATGTTCCTTAGGCCTCCCCCTTCAAGAAAAAAGTTGTTGTCCCGGAGGATCGGCAGGGGGTGCAAGTGATCCTTATGCGGGCTCCAATAGGGCTAATGTTCACGAAGTCAAGTTAATCTTGAAAAATGATTTTTTTATAAGACAATTTAGTAGAACAATTTTTAAAAAAAATCAGAGATGACTTGAGCAATTTTTTTCAAAAAGAGGAGAGGGCCATGGGCCACGAAGTAAAAATAAATTTTTTGAAAAGTAAACCAATGCGAATAATTCCTTCAATTCAACTTTCACTCATTGGCAATTATTAATTTTGGGCCATGCTGGAGCCTCCAGCAATTTTAAAACCATCTCCAAAAATTTCAAATCGCTCTGGAAGAGCTAAAAATAAACTCGAGCATATATAATTATGGTCGATGCTCATTGGGCACCCGATTGAGAAATTCCAGGAAGTGCTCAAGTTCATTTCTGACCCTTCTAGCACGATTTGAAATTTCTGGAGAAAATTTAAAAATCGCTGGAGGCTCCAGAATGGCTCAAAACTTGCGGTTGTTTCGTTTATGTGTGAAATTTGATAGAAGGAATTATCCTCATTGGTTAACTTGGCTCTGAAAAATTGCAATTTTCAATAAAAATTAAAAAATCCAGCTATCTTGATTTTTTAAAAAAATTTCAAAAAATTCAAAAACCATATCGAAAACAAAATTGAACGAAATTTAAAGACATACAAGACTTTAAACATTTTCCTGATCGAGTTGATATAGAATGACCTAAGAAGGTTCCAGTTGAAAAAAAAAAAAAAAAATAACTTCATAACGATGCCTTCATTAGAGACCAATTCATTGCTTCCTCTCATTTCTAACATGCAGTACTTTCGCAATCGTTAAAACGCATACACAAGCTGGCACTTCGGCTTTTTTCACCAGAAGAAAAAAGGAAACAAATTCTAACATCTTGAAAAATAAAGTATGATCTTAACAATTACCGACAAACGACGATGAAAAAAAAACTATTCGAAACCTTATAAATCATAAGAACCAGGTACCCGAATATTATTAAGCTATCAATCAAAAGCCAAGCTTTCCATCCATTTCGCCACCATCGCGCCTCCGTTATTAAATAAAGCGTCACCGATCGAGTACACAAGCTGCGCACCACCACTCGTTTAATATTAGTCAATATTCTGCAGCACTTTCGTTTCGGGTCCAGAATCGATTCGAAAAGGGTTCAAGACCGAAGTTGATTTTTTTTCAAACGCACATAGCCAATTTGAGGTTCTCAAAGTGTTACCACTGGATTGAGAATTTCGTGAATTCGACAAGTTGAAATCTAATTACCAACGTCGAAAGATTGGACGAATTAACCCAAGCACCGACTAAACTATCACCGAAGTGCTGCAAAATATAAAATTCGAATTTCGCTACGAATTGTCTAATATTTTTTCGAACGTAACTCGAACCGCTGTAAAGCAAATTTAAAAAATCGTTAAGTTCAACTTAACACGCAACTGACCTCATATTAATTAAATATTTCGCAACGGTTATGGCATCGGGGGTTCCTTGAATTGTAATTGGTCGTTCAATACCATCAGGTCCTTCTCTGGTTTCTTCATTACTAGAAATTCTAATTACAGCTCCGCTGATTTGTCTAAACGATGAGAAAATACCACATTAGTAAACCGGTGCATTGAGACGTAAAACGTTACGTTACGAACATTCAAAGTATGTACCTGATTTCTGCGATTTTACTTCCACCTTTACCAATAATGCAACCAATATATTCGTTAGGAACTGTGATTTCTTGTGTTTGAGGAGTACTTTGAACTTTCTTGTTACCAGAACCACGTAACTGACTACTTGCAATGGCAGCTAAAGCTACGAGATTATAATATCAAATTAAAAATGAAGACGGTCACATTTCACTCGTAATATGAAGTATTTTACCAGCAGCATTTAATCCGCCTCCAGCTAGTCCTGATAAGCCTCCGAGACCTGCTAAACTACTTAGACTGGCTAAAGATGCAAGAGGATTCGCAGCTCCTAATTTACTCAGTTGCTAACAAAAAAAAACACTCTCGATGTTAGTAAGAATTTTGAGTAATACGAGAAAAACATGCATTGAAATGGCTCACATCTAATCCGGATAGCCCCAGGCCACCTTGTAAACCACCGGCTAAAAATCCTTGATTATTAGCTGACTTCGGACGATAAGGTACAACTGTGCCACGAGGAGGAGACTGTAGAACAAAAACAGCTCATTAGACACAGCCAAAGGATTCATCGTAGAAAAAAAAAGAAATCTATATCTTACCTCCATTAAGATCAAACACACTTGGTAAATACACTGGGTAATTGTTTCAGGATTACCGGTAATGGTAACCGTACGTTCGGTTGAATTGGGTAACATATCTGAAGCTACTTGTATCGAAGCGCCGCTCGATTCTCTGATTTCTTTTATCTTAGAACCGCCTTTACCGATTATAGATCCGCATTGCGTAGCTGGTACGATTAATTTAAATACTAAAGGCGCCACCATACCACCCCAACTACCATTCTGACGTTCGAAGAACTGAAAAAAATACATGTTTAGAAACACATCTGGACAAATATACGTAACAAATAGCACATGTGTTTTACCTCTTGAACTTTAGCTGTGATGAGTGTAAATGCTTTATAAATAGAATTAAGGTTTCCAGTCACTGTGACGATTCGGTCAGCTGAAGAGCCGTCTGAAATGTGTATTCTTGATCCAGACTACGAAAAGAAAAACACATTAAAATATCTACCTCCATAGAGGTGTTTTTGAAGATATCAATTCTTACTTGTTCCCTGAGTTGTCTGACGAGTTCGCCTTTTTTGCCAATTATACTTCCTACTTCCTACGAATAGAAACAGTTCACCGTTAAGATTCAATAGTTACAGTATGAGTATGATATAATATCAACGATTAAAACTTCAACTCACTTTTCCATGCATCAACACTCGAACAGTCAGTATGAGATCATTATTGTCGTCTCTTTCGCGACTACTGCGGCTGTCACGATCGTATCGTTCGCTACCATTTGACATTGTACTCATTGTTAATCACTAAAAATGAAAATAAAAAATGAAATCAAAACCACATTTTTCAACCAAACAATAATAATCAACTTGTAAACAATGTGCTGCTCTTCACGTGGGAACGTTTCTAAGCATCGGCAAACAATGACGAAAGAATAATTCAACGGAAAATAGACTCGAATAAGATTACTAAACGATTATCGGAGATTATCAAAGCGTATGAAATCTGAACCAAATATAAAATAATTGAATAAACACGATTTCGGGGTAATCGCGTGCTGAGTAGTAGATGAATAAAAACAAGCGGCTAAACGACTTACGTTCTTGTTATACGTTAAATGTTATGAAGATATTGATCCAGTCAATTCTAGAAGCTGTCAATCGGTGAAAAAAAGAGTAAATTTACAATAATTTGTTCAAATAAGTACATTAACGATAATTTTTCTTCGGAAAATTTTTAAAATTGAAACACTCAACAACAAGAAATTGAAATGGAAATGGAATACGGTATTTTTTTTTTGCGAAGTAAAAACAAAACTTTCCGCATTTCACAGAAAAAGTTGAAGGTGAAGTGCCTCCGTGATTTCAAAATGCAGGTGCAAGATTTCGCGTATTTTACGGTAATTTTTAGGTAAATTAAATAATCATTTTTGATTTTTGAATATTTTGAAAATTAAATTTTGAAATTCATTAATTTATTATTTAATTTATTAATTTTATTTTATTTTTTTAAAGCTAAGAGGCGCTTTTGAAGTTTTGAGTTTGACCATTATTAATCAAGATTCAAGAGTTATCAATATTCAATGTCATCATCAACATCAATTTATTTAGAGATGACAGATGATAAATTTGAGGAGCCTACTTTTACTTTTGCAATATTAATATTGCAAAAGTAAAAGTAGCCCTTGTCAAGTTGTCACATGAACTTTTAGACCCTTTTCACTCGATTGCACCTGTTGCCAACTGCGGAGATCATGTTGTAATGATGAAATGACCGTCAAGTTGATCAGTTGATAATTGATCTACCCTGAGTAGCCCTCAGAGGAATTGCTTTATAGAGTTTACATTCATGATACTGGGTAAGTGGGTACGCTCAAGGGAGAGCTTTGGAGATTGCATAGGTTCATGTGACAAGGGCTACTTTTGCAATGAGCATGAGCTCCTCATTTAAAATTTAAATTAAATTTCAGGAAATTTATTTTTTGGAAATGGAAACTTTCAGAAACTTTTGGAAACTTTCCGGAAATTTATTTTTCTTCAATGAATGAGGTACCCCATAGGTACCTGTTTTTAAGTTAACAAATACGTCAAATACCAGTTTTAATTTAAAATGCTATTGATCAACTACAAACTGATGAATATTTTATTTCCAATAATTCCGTCTTTTTCACTTTTTCATTTATTCTCATTTCTGCAATAAAATAAAATGTAGTCATTTGTGTGGTGTTTTATGAATTAAAAAATGTGACCAAGTTCAAGAATTCAACGATTGATTCACAAAGAAAAAAAACTGCACCAGAAAAAATTCTTTCTGAATATGAAGGGAGAAAAATGCGGGGATGCGAACCAAAATTTTCAACTGTAACTGGAATCAACCAGAAAATTTTCAGAGTAATGATTTTTAATTTTTTGCCCAATTAGGCTATTAGCCTTTACTCATTACTGAAATTGAAAAAAATTGGAATTGGAACCAAAATTTAAAATTTTTATTTCTCTAAACATGAACTGTATAGGTACTGTACTTGTAACCTTTGAATAAATTTGCTTAATTATGGGTATTTTAAAAAATTGATTCTTGAATCATTGACAATGCATATTGCATAAATACCTATGCATGCGGAAAAAACAAAAGTATTGATGGATTTCTCATTTTTCACATTATGAACTTCGTCTGGATGGTTCTGAAGAGTCCTTGAACTCCGTGGAAGGAGACAACTAATAATTTTATTTATTTTTGAAAAAATGTGCAGTATTTTTTTAAGTTTCAAGAAATTGTCTCAATGGTTCATCCGCAGGCTCGTTATTGTTAGGTACACCTGTTGAAAAAATGATACCATACCAAGTTGTGTAGGCTTACATGTATAAGGACATTTCGAAAATTTTATTCAAAAAAATGTTTAAAAAACCAAGAAAAACCTATTTTAAATGTCATAATCTAGTTGTTTGTTCACTGTTTACAAGCATTTCTTTATTATGAATGAAAATGCTGAACTCTGGTGAGTGTTTTGGTGAAAATTTATAAATTTCATAAATTTCCATGAAAATGAAAATTTAAAAATTTGAAAGTTTCCGGAAAATTTCCAGAAAAATTTCAAGAACGTTTCCATTGAAAATTTCCTCTCATCTCTTTTTTCATCACGCTTTTGGAATTGAAAATCATTTGTAGCCCCTTCAATTAGCAAGTTATATAGGTAAAAAGTCATCCTCATAATAGGTCATTTTGTTCATTTTTCAAAGTAGGTACCTATTACCGAGCCCTTTCGCATTACGAGATTTCCAATTTTGAGATTTTGAGATTTCGGATTACTATTTACTTACATGATAATTATGATTTCAAAATTTGAGATTCGAGATTTTCAGATTTCATATTTTGAGCTTTTAGATTTTTAGATTTCGGATCATCAGATTTCAGATTTTGAATTTTTGGATTTTGACATTTCCTAATATGAGATTTCAGCTTTTGAGATTTGAGAGAAGATTTGAGATAGGTATTGAGATTCCAGATTATGAGATTTAACATTTTGAGATTTTGAATTATCAAATAAGGTTTTAGAATTCAGAATTTCAGATTTTCCGAATTCAGATTTTGAACTTTTGGATTTTGACATTTCAGATTTTGAGATTTCAGACTGTGAGATTTCAGATTTTGAACTTTTGGATTTTGAAATTTGAGATTATGATATTTGAGATTTAGAAAGTTCATATTTTGAGCTTTTAGATTTTGAGATTTCAGATATTGAGGTTTCAGATTTTGAGATTTCAGACTTTGAGATTTCGGATTTTGAACTTTTGGATTCTGAGATTTGAGATCATGAGAGTTGAGATTTTGAGATTTCGGATTATCATATTTCAGATTTTGAACTTTTGGATTTTGACATTTTCTATTATGAGATTTTAGATTTTGAGCTTTGAGAGAAGATTTGAGATAGGTATTGAGATTTCAGATTATGAGATTTAATATTTTGAGATTTTGAATTATCAAATAAGGTTTCAGAATTTCAGATTTCAGATTTTCCGAGTTCAGATTTTGAACTTTTGGATTTTGACATTTCAGATTTTGAGATTTCAGATTTATGAGATTTGAGATCTTCAGATTTCAGATTTTGAACTTTTGGATTTTGACATTTTGTACCTTATAAGATTTCAGATTTGAGATTTTGAGATTTGAGAGAAGATTTGAGATATTGAAATTTTAAATTATGAGATGTGAGGTCTTCAGATTTCAGATTTTGAATTTTTGGATTTTGACATTTTGGACCTTATAAGATTTGAGATTTTGAAATTTGAGATATAGAGATTTTAAATTATGAGTTATTCAGATTTCAGATTTTGAGATTTGGTTTTTGTGATTTCAGATTCAGATTTTGAAATTTTGGATTATAAGTAAGTAGGTACCCATGAATTAATTGAATTTCAGATTTCAGATTTTCCAAATTCAGATTTTTAGATTTCAGATTTTGAATTGGAACATATCGATTTTGAAATTTCGGATAATGATGAGATTTCAGATTTTAAGATTTCATATTTTGAGGTTTTACTGGTTTTAGATTTTGAGCTTTTGGATTTTGAAATTTCAGATATTGAAGTTTCAGATTTTGAGATTTCGGTTTTTGAAATCTTCAGATTTCAGATTTTCAACCTTTGGATTTTGACATTTCGGATAATGAGATTTCAGATTTTGAGATTTAGGGTCATGAGATTTTAGATTTTGAAATTTCAGATATTGAGGTTTCAGAATTTGAGATTTCAGATTTTGAACATTTGGATTTTGACATTTCAGTCTTTGAGATTTAAGATTTTGAACTTTTGGATTTTGAGATTTCATATTTTCATATTTCGTATTTTGAGCTTTTAAATTTTGAGATCTTGGATAATCAGATTTCAGATTTTGAACTTTTGGATTTGGCCATTTCCTATGATGTGATTTCCGATTTGAGATTTTGAGATTTGAGAGAAGATTTGAGATTTCACATTTTGAGATTTTGGATTAGGTTTTAAATAAGATTTCAGAATTTGAGATTTCATGTTTTCCAAATTCAGATTTTCTATTTCAGATTTTGGACTTTTGGATTTTGACATTGGTCAAAATTGGATTTCGGTTCTTGGATCCTGAAAACGTATTTTGCCTCTTCAATTTTCAAAATAGGAAACTTACGCCAATTACGAAAAAAAAAAAAAATATATCATCGAAATTTGAATAAAATCCACCACACTCCACAGCATAAACAAAAGGTTTATTGTAACGAAAATTAATTAATAAAAAAAATGTCATTAAAGACTAGAATAATAAAATCACATGGTTAATGCTAATTTTACATGATTTAGCTCTGAATTAAAAGTTAGTAACAGATGTTTAACTATATCGAGGAAAATACGTGTATGTTTTTTCCATAATAACTATCAACTATAATATAATGTACTTATTGTATATAAATATCGTAATCGTATACAACACACATACTCACGAAACAAAATAAAACGTATATGTACGCATAACGTGCAAAACAAAACAAGACCAATGAAAGAAAGAGAGAAGAAATAAAAATAAATAAGGTAGGTATACGCGTTTAGGTACATAAAGTGAATTAACTGCCATCTACGTAATAAAGTTATATAAAACATTTTCAATACGAAAATTACAAAATAATTCGAAATAAATAATTACACCGGTGGGTACGTTTGTACGTTTCTAATAAATAAAAAAATCATCAACCTTAATTTCTCTAAATATATTGCATGTTTGTATTATTGCCGGATGGTAGGTAAAAATGTAACAAAATAATGCACATATTGTCCATCACAATCAAAAATCGAGCGAAGATGAAGTAGATTTATTAGTAAACTGATGTTTAATGGTAACTCGATGTAGGTAGGTACCTAATAATATTATGTTTGGGATTGGTCAAATGATCAGAACATATAAATACGAATGATTTACCGTTAAATGATTGAATTATTTTTGGTGATTTGTGATGTGTAAAAAATGAATATTATTGCAGCAATCGTACGCATATAGATAGTAACAAAATATAGAAAATAATTTAATATAAAGGTAACTTTTCAATCCGAACAAACAGGAAGTATACGTCCTTACCAACATGAAACGGGGCCATTTTGATAATATGAGTATTATTAGGTTTGTAAATTATTATTTTTGTACTTTTTTTCAACAACGATGAATTCAACGGTAACAAACGAGGTATCGAAAATGTCGACAGCCAATACAAAAATACATTCGATAAAATTTCAGTTATACTTATTTGACGAAGCATCACAGCGAAACAAAACTTCATTCAAAAAAAAATCATCATCGAGACTAAAAAAAAAAATAATAGGAAAAAAAACAATCTACGTAATCCTAATACTGATTTGAGTATATTGTATATTGAAACAATCGATCTTCATTACTGAGCAGGCTTGGAAGAACTGGCTGGTTTTTGTCTGTAATCAGCGGATAATGATCGAGAATACGCGACCGGTTTGGTTTTCTGCGTATTCGGTGTTGATTTCTGTTTATATATATTAAATCTAGAGTAAAAGCTTCTCCTTCGAATTCGATCGTTCATGCTTTCTAAATACTGCAAATCGTTACCACCGTCGGAAAATACCGAACATCCGTCGCTATCTCCGTCATCAGGAGGTGTATTCAAAGAAGACGTAGTATCGTTATCAAAACTAGCAGTCGATGTGCCGGAAGTAGACGCTTTCAAATCGGAATTCGTACCTCGAGTAATAACAGCATCTTTCTCAGTCTTTTCTTTTTCTTCGGTAGAATAACTTTGTAATTTCTTAAAATAAGCGACTTTTTTCTCCAGTAGGGAAAGTTTTTCAGCCAGGTTATCGACGTTGTTCGGTTTGGTGACGTTTCCTGTTTGGATTTTACTACCGCTGGATTCGGCTAAATTGACTTTGTCTAGGGTAGAATTCGATATATTACTAAATTCTCGCAATCGATCTGGCTTCGAAGTGTATTTGTTTTCGAAATTATGTTTTTTATTATCGATTAGAGAAGAATTTTTATCACCATTGGTTTGGGTTTCCGATACACCGTTACTTTCGCTATGGTCTGCCTTGATGGTGGCAACTTCTTCTACGGTTGATTGATCGGTAACGTTTTCAGCCAAATCTGATTTCGATTTCAGTCCGTACAGTCTTTCTAGTTTCTTTTCGTAGTGATTCTCGTTATCGTTTAACGCGATCATTAATCCGCTCAGTTTCGAGTTCATGTTCTTGGTTTTTCTCATCTCGTTTTCCAGCTCGTTTTGTAATATTAAACTCTTCCTTTTGGAAGACGAACTAGGATACATTTTGAACTCGGTCTCCATATCGCTTCTACTGCTAGATCGGCTCAGTTGGAATTTACTATTACTGTTATCTTCGCTAATCGTACGTCGATAAGAATCCAATTTCTTGGCGTTTTCTAATTTATCAGACAAAGAGCACGTTTTACTACGAACGTAATCGTGTAAAGGTGACGTTCTCAAAGCGAACGATTCGGTCGACATGTTACGCGACAATTCTCTCTGACGAGATAAACTACGCTCTCTGAAAGCTCGAACTTTCTCGTTTTTTATAACGTATTTACTTTCTTCTGGCGGAGTATCGTAGAAATCCGGTCTTAAAAATCTCGATCTTCGAGGAGGTTTACCCCTCAACGAATCGTCTTTTTCGCTCACATCGCTATCGTCGGCTTTCTTCGTAACGCCCACGCCGCCGCCGCTGCCATTTAATTCGCTAGAATATGATTTCAAATCGATACTGCTTCGGGTTTTTTCCGCCGAAGGACTTTTATACCGGTCTAACGTCGTTGGTCTTCGGTATTTGGAGAAAAATTTATCGAATTCTTCCTCGATGCTTAGTTTTCTCGTAGATGTTTCCGCAGCAGGCCTGGGAAGATCGACTGGTTTGGAAAAATCTCGTCTGTATTTTCGTTCTACTTTGGTGTTGTCGTCGTCGTCGTTTGATTTACTAGATTCGTTAGTACTCGATGTTGCATTGTTGTTGACGATGGGGGTTTCAAAGTTTGATTTAGTCGTCGTCGTCGTCGTCGTCGATGTGGATTCCGAACGAGTGGTGGGATTTTTATCCGAGGTTGTTTGCGAATTCATTTCTCGAGGTTGGATTTCTTCGCCGATACTCGAGTATCGTTTCTTTATCGAGTTTTCTGAAATTCGTCAAATACGTGGGATTAAAAATCTATTTAATTAGAAGGTAAAAATTACGAGTAAAGAGTATCAAAATGCCGTCCAAGTATGATTGGCTTCGAATCGACGAGTACTAGTCGTATTAACACTGCTTGTAGAAATCGAAAACGTAATTTTATAATAGTTTCTCGCTGAAGACAGCCTATTACATATTTTGAAAATCGAGTATTCTCTCAGAAAGAAATACGCCAACACATTTTAACAGTTGGGTTATCTTTTTCCCTTTTTTTCTAAAAATTACAAAATTATTGAAAATTAGAAAGCAATACATGTTGTAATTTTCTTATTAGAACCTTTCTTTAAAGAATTGGAACTGCTCCTACATTAAATGTTCGATAACAAGATTTTGCATATTTCCAACAATAAAAAAAAAAAACAACGCAGGATTGCATTAATTTTCACCGTTTACAGCACAATTATCTAGCATTCAAACTAGAAACCACAAACGAACTTACACATGACAACACAATAATTACATATTTTCAACAGCGCTAATGTATTTTGTCAGTGCAAAGCATTTTTGCCAACTTCATATTGTATAAGGCTCATTTCACGCCAATTCACCGAGATTAATATGCTGGAAAAATTTCTTCTACAAATGAAATCTTTTCACAAGATGAGAAAGGAACAGTGACGGACTGGCCTATGATGTTGACCGATGATCACCAGAGGCCTCAAAAAACATCAAGGAGCCCATGTTGAAACCAAAAATATACTATTTTCACTCTCTCTAAACATGACTTTTTGCAAACTTTTGTCCTGACTTCGCCCAGGCCTGTTTGCTTTTTTTTAATTTCATAATTAAAATTTTTAATTACCCAATATTCAAATTTTAAAATTACGGAGTCAAAAAATAGGTAGACTCAGGCTCGTTATAAAAAAAACCATTATTTTTCATCTCTCAAAATACGAATTTTTGAAAGCTTTTACCCTCGCTTCGTTTTGACGCCTGTTTTTTTTTCAAATTGAATTTTTCTTCAAATTTTTAAAGAAATGTTGAGCCAAAAAACGTACTTTTCACCTGAAAAAACTTTACTTCTCGAAAGAAGCTTTTGCCCTCGCTCAGGGTTCGTTACTTGGGTCACTTTTCAAGTAACCAATTTTTTACAGAAAATTTCCATAAATTGCAAAGTTATCAAATTTTTGCTTTTTTAAAACTTTTTTTTCGTTCGAAATTATCAAAAATCTCAGCTTAGGTACATAATTGCCAGAAATTGTCAAAGTATCTCTTTTTGCCAATAATTTTCACAAATTTCTTATTTTTTCAAAAGTTGTCAAAACCCAGCTGTTTGCCAAAAATTGTGAAAAAATCATCGCTTTTCATAAAAATTCTTCTAAAAATAGTAGTTTTATTAAAAAATTTCAAATTTTTACATTTTTTAAAAAAATTGACCAAATGTCTCGCTTTTTTGCCAAAAAACTGTCAGAAAACCATTTTCTTTTGTTAAAATTGTTAATTTTGTTTTATTTTTTCAAAAATTGCCAAAATCCTCACTTTGCTGCCAAAAGATTGACAAAAAGTTTGTAGTTCAACTTTTCAAAATGAAAATACATTCAACATTTCAATTTGTATAATATTGTTTTTTATAAATTCAATTTCTTTTCTGTATTCAAATGCTTTGTATGCATTTGGTCACTTTTTTAGGTACTTTTCGACCACTTTTTGGTCACTTTTTCGAGATTTTCCAGTTACAAAATTACTTTTTTGAGTGGAAAATTGAGTACTACCTCTGCCCTCGTTACTTTCCATTTTCAAAATTAAAATCTTTAAAAACTCATCATTTAAATTCTAAAGTTTTGGATCAAAAGAAATGAACAAATTTTTTCAAACATTGTTTTTACTTCTCGAAACCCGAATTTTTGAAAGTTTTTGCCCTTGCTTCGCTCGGTACAATAAAAAAAATTCCAGTTTGAAACTTCCATAAATTCAAAAATGAAAATAACAATTTTTTTGATGAACCCATCTTACATCAATTGGCAAAATTGTCATTTTTGATAAAAACTCGTCATTTTATTCGACAAAATTGGTATTTTGTGTCTCGTACCAGTCAGCAAATTTTCAGACAACACCCCCTCCCACTTCACTCCCACACCCAAAAAATCCAGTTTCTTTTTCTTTTGTCAGATTGACTTGGGTATTTTCGCAAAAATGAGCAAAAATTTTTTTAAAAATGTGCAACTCGTATTCAAGTATTCGAACCTGAGAAAAAATGGGTGAGGGGAGAAGGTGATTTTGAGGGGCCCATTCGATACATCCTCCAAGGACCTCCGGCCGACCCAGTCCACGTCTGGAAAGGAACTTTGGATATCAATATTCAAAAAAAGGTTTTCTTTTCTCCTCAAAATCGACTCGATCAAAATATTTGAATTGGACGAATGTTAACTCTCAAATAAAAAAGGTGACTCACTTTTTATTCAATTTAATATTTTGAAATTTTTGGAAACAAAACACCAAAGAGAAAAAAATATTCAACTTCATCATGGAAACCCTCAAGTTATAATTGAAAATACTATGGGATGAGAGAGAGGGGGAAAATGTTGAATACTTGAATCCAAATTTGTTAGCATCGTTTTTTCTCTTTATTTACTAGGTATTTACTTACAAATAAGGCATTGGGAAACAGTTCTAATCCCTTCGTTAGACCAAAATCGTACGTATCACTCGGCGAATGTCGTGAAATGATTTATACCTATACATGTAAATCACATCGTTAATTAAAACAAAGACAAAAAAAATAACAAAAATCATTTTAGTTAATTTAAATCACATCTTGGAACGTCGTTAGTGCAGAGATGAGCCTATTATGCATTGTAGTACGAGTATAGTACTGACAAGAAGAATATTTTCAATTGAAATTTTCGGGATATTTTAATATTATTTTTTTTTCCAACTCGAATAATTTTCTTTTATAGTAAGATCTTAGTTGGCATAACACTGCGAAAAATTATTTTACAAAAAAAAAAAATCTTCAGTACTGTAACAGTAATTAGTAAAAGCGTCCTATTAAATGAATTTTGAAGCTAAACAATAGGCTAGATATTTGAAAACGAGCGTTGTTTATTTACAGCGACATTTTTTTCATCAATACGTATTTAAAACACAAAGCTAAGCTATTCTGGCTGAAAGATCTCCCTCGGCTCCTCATCGGTCAGTATCAGTATGTAATAAAAACAAAGCCAATATAAACGGTGTTATAATTACACGTAAATAGTGCTGTGCGCCATCAAAAATGCTCTTGAAGCGAGCAAAAGTTAAAATTTAATTTCAAGAGGAGGCTTAAAAATTTTTTTTTTTTAGAAAGTTGATTTTGAAAAAAAAAAAAATTTTCAAGAAGTGCATTTTTTGACTTTTAAAATTTTAGAATTTGAAAGACTTTTTTATACCATTGGCTTTGAAAAAGAAAAAAGAACAGGCACGAAAGAGGGCGGAAGCTTTTGATAGGGTATTCCCGAGTAAAATAGGTGAAATGCCCCTGTCCTCGGATTCTTGAAAATATGATGAATTGATGAAACATTGTTGGATACCTTTAAGGAAAATAATGGAACCAACAAAATTTTCCCCATTTCCACCCCCCCTCCTCCTGCCAACAATTGCGAAAAAAACTTTTTTTCGGGGGAAAAATCATACTTCAACGAATTTTGAATAAAAAATTCTGAATTTTCCCAAAATATGTGGAGGAGACATGAATCTAGCAAAGTGAATTTTTTTCCAGATTTTTTGCCGCCACCCCCCCCCCCCAGAACGGCGGGGGAGATATTGACAAAAAAATTTGAAACCACCGTTTTCCAAACTTTATTCAAGCATATGAAATTTATCTTCTGCTATTTTGCATTCGGCCTCCAAAAACAATAGAAATCCAACCAACTTCTTGAAACTCCAATTTTGGGGCCATAGGCACCCCCTCCCCCAATTTTGGGACGAAAGAAGATCGACAATATGGGTATCGTTATCATATGAATCGAACTCGCTGAACATGAATATGAAGTTAGATTTGCAGTTGGGCCCTTCAAGGGTCGAATTGGGGGAGAGGGTGCTCAAAAATCAATTTTTGGGGAACCTAACGCCTCGAATGAGGCTTTCAGAAGGGTTCAGCTGTAAATATAACTTCATATTCGTGTTCAGCGAGTTCGAATCATATGAAAACGATACCCATATTGCCAATCTTATTTCGCCCCAAAATTGGGGGGAGGGGGTGCCTATGACCCCAAAATTCTGGTTTCAAGAAGTTGATTGGGTCTATATTGATTTTGGAGACCCGAATGCAAAATTGCAGTTATATCACCGGCGGTATCGCTTTTTTTTTGGCGAAGTCGTGACAGAAAAACACAATTTTGAGTGATTTTTGAGTTTTTGAAGATGGCTCACCTGGAGGAAAAATTTGAAAATACTAATTATAGTACTCATGCAGATATATTTTTGAAATAAAAAAAATTCGTGTGCTCGAGTTGGGCTCGGAGATACGACGGTTTCAAATTTTCTTCTGTCAATATCTCCTCCTCTCCACCCGGGGGGGGGGGGGGGGGTCCAAAAATCTGGATAAACTTTACGTTGCTTTACTTATGACTCCTCCATATATTTTGGGTGAATTCAAACGTTTTCATTCAAAACTCGTAGAAGTATGAATTCCCCCCCCCCAAAATCGTTTTTTCGCCATTGTGGGCAAAGGGGAGGGAGGGGAAGTTTTTTGGCTCCAATATTTTTTTTAAATGTACTCAACAATGTTTCATCAAAAGACAAAATTTCCAAAATCCGAGGACAAGGGCATTTCAACAATTTTATCAAGGAATACCCTTTTCTTGAAAAAAATTATTCTCAGCGACTGCATTTAGACGGTGGCGCGGCGCACAGCACTACTGACGTAAATCTTCATTCGCGTCCATGATCAGCGAGATTATAACATTTTTTTATCATCTCTGTTTTATAAGTCAAGGGAAACAGAAAAACACGAAAACTTAATTGATTGATGAAACCTACACGCGACTGTTAGACGACTACTTATGTACTATTTTATACGTTATCAATGAACTGGGTCATGGGACGACGCCTCCGCTCGACGCATTTTTTTCATTTTTAATTTCGATAAATATGCATAACAATAATGATTATAATAAACACGTCTGGCAACGCGGTCGCATATCTACATCCTAGACGTTGGTAAGTAAGTCCTATCGTTTGAGAACGAGAAGAAGACCAAATCTTATCATTGCAGTGTTATGCCATCTATACTTGAACGGCACGATTTCTCCAATACGACAAAATACATATTAGAGAAAAAAAAATTACGTAAAATAGTACGTCAATTTGTAACCGTATTCGTTTACAATTACCTATGGCAGCAGTTAAGGAAGGAGGTAATTATGTACAAACTATGCATTTATTCTACTTGTCTGTCTTCTAATACTGTAGGAACATGCACCGTCACAATGTTTTCTGCAACAATGCAAACACGTTTCACTCTGTTACGTATGACAAAAAAAAAAAAAAAAAAAATCGACATGCAATTCGTAAATAGATTTTTTTCTCTTCAATTTCGTATCCCGAATTTGGATTTTGCGGCGAATTCGTGCAATCAGAATCGAGTACAGTGTCGATATTTATGTAGGTAGGGGGAAAAAAAAGAAAGAAATGTGCAACCAAAACGTGAATGTTGTAAAAACATAAAGCACTCGGTAACGGAGTAATTACGAAAAGAAAAATTATAAATGAATTTTGTTAATACTACAAAGTGAATAAAGTAAGCTTCGGGTTACACAAAACACCGATTACCTCTTCGAGGTTGATCGTTTGAATATCCATGCCTCCAAGGTGCGCTCTCCGGCCGACTAAACGATCTCGTCTCCGTTAATCGACGACTGAAACAGAAATAACCGATAAATTATACCCTTATCTGGCTTACTTAGTTAATGGCGAATTAGGTAGGTAGCTATTTTAATTAGACGACAAATCCTTTCGGAATTTGGCGTATTTTTGAAATGTATCTCTCATTCTCCTCTCTCCTCTCCGCGCATCTTTGTCAACATGTGAATCATATTTAATCGGAGGAGATTCCCACATTCGGATTCCAACTCTTTAGTATAGTAATATACGCGTGCAATGTGCATCGACAATGAATACGAATTTTTTCGTGACGTATTCGTGTGTACGTAGCCACGAGTATCGGTAGTACAAGAGAAGAAAAAAAAACCTAAAAATAAATTCGACTACCTATATTTTTAGCCAACCATCTGCGTCAGCAGACAACGCGCACATTGAAAATAAATCATTAAATTGTTGCCCACATTTAGCATTTTGATTAACCAAGCCGCCAAAACAGACGGTCATTTTTCGTTCAATTTTTTGTATTTTTATATAGAGTGCTAGCTCACTGCTAGCGTAATGTCAAATCGCGTGTACTTTAATGATAGCTCGATTTCTGAGAAAAGTTGATTCGTATAATAATTTTTTATGCATAAAAATTCAATTTCTCGTTCTTGGAACTATTTCAAAAGCGTTATTCAGAACGATAATCGTGGCTTGGCTTTAATTTGTCCTCATTGGTAGAATTTTTTTCAGAATACAAAAAATATTATGTTTTACAGTTTCTCTAATTCATCTCATCTTTGTATTTTTATAGAATAAAAAATATTCACCTTTACTTGCGAACAAACTCATCCATCAAAATCGACATAAAACAGGGCGTCTAACAGTCTTTCAGATCCAGAAGGTCGAGAAAAGTTTTGTTTTTTTTTGCAAATGAATGGGTCCTTCTTTTCAAAAAAGTCAGAAAAAAGTGCTTCTTTTTGCTCAAAGGTCCTTTTTTACGATTTTTCAAATAATTCTGCCATTTAATCAAAATCAAGCGAAAAATGAAAAGTCAGGTTTTCAGTATTTTTCATTTTTTTCAACGGAAAACGTTGTGGACTTTTTAAAAACGATGGCGGTGTTCAACTTATTAATTAAAAAATTAAAATTATATTAGGAAGATTGAAACCTTCAAAAGGCACTTCAGCGACACCCTCCCGTTGCATGTACTGTGAAAACTTGGACGGCCCAGGTCAGTTTGGAGGAGCTACAGGATGTCCTAAAGGTCGTGTAACACATAAAATTGGTAAAATTGTACCTGAAAATGCACTTCTATCGACCCTGGTGAGAGGTCAAATAAGATCACACGCTTGAAACCTACAAAAGGCACTACAGGTACCTCCTTTCATTGTATTGTAAAAATTTTGGACCCTCTACGTCAATTTGGAGGGATTGCAGGCTATAATAAACAGTACAAAAATCCACTTCTTTGACCCTGGACTGTGGTCAAATGGGGTTGGAAGGTTGAAACCAGCAAAAGGCACTTGAGACACATCCTCTCATTGTACTGTAAAAATTTGGACCCTCTAGGTCAATTTGGAGAGGCTGCAGACTTTCCTCGACATCAAAAAACACGTAAAATAGCCCAAAAATTCATTCTTTTAACCCTGGAATGGGGTCAAATGAGGCTGGAAGGTCGAAACCGGCAAGAGAGATTTCAGGCACATCTCCTCATTGTACTGTAAAAATTTGGACCCTCTAGGTCAATTTGGAGAGGCTGCAGACTTTCCTCGACATCAAAAAACACGTAAAATAGCCCAAAAATTCATTCTTTTAACCCTGGAATGGGGTCAAATGAGGCTGGAAGGTCGAAACCGGCAAGAGAGATTTCAGGCACATCCCCTCATTGTACTGTAAAAATTTGGACCCTCTAGGTCAATTTGGAGAGGCTGCAGACTTTCCTCGACATCAAAAAACACGTAAAATAGCCCAAAAATCCATTCTTTTGACCCTGGAAAAGGGTCAAATGAGGTTGGAAGGTCGAAACCGGCAAAAGGGATTTCAGGCACATCCCCTCATTGTACTGTAAAAATTTGGACCCTCTAGGTCAATTTGGAGAGGCTGCAGGCTTTCCTCGACATCAAAAAACACGTAAAATAGCCCAAAAATTCATTCTTTTAACCCTGGAAAGGGATCAAATGAGGTTGGAAGGTCGAAACTGGCAAGAGAGATTTCAGGCACATCCCCTCATTGTACTGTAAAAATTTGGACCCTCTAGGTCAATTTTGAGAGGCTGTTGGGTTTCCTAAACATTGAAAAACACGTGAAATAGTCCAAAAATCCACTTATTTGGCTCTGAAAAGGAGTCAAATGGGGTTGGAAGGCAGAAACCAGCGAAAGGCACTTCAGGCATATCCTCCCATTATACTGTAAACATTTGGACCCTCTGGGTCAATTTGAAAAGGTTGCAGGCTTTTCTGAACATCAAAAAACATGTAAAATAATCCAAAAATCAACATTGTTGACCCTGGAAACCGATCAAATGAGGTTGGAAGGTTTAAACCTGCAAGAAGCACTCAAGTGGCACCCTCTCATCATATGATGGAAATTTGGGCCCTCCAGGTGAATTTTAGGGGAAGGGGGGTAATAATAGGGGTAAAATACGATTTTTATCAACCTTAATTCCACCTTAAATGGAGTGGGGATGACCTAGGAAGCTGAAATTTTGATATGTTGATCGCAGGGGCGGTAGTGACCAATTGCAAGATTTTGGACCTTTTTCAACCGTTAGAAGCTAAAATATGGCCCTTCAAAAAAATGATCTTTCTATAATTTTCAACTTTGACCCTCCCTACTTCAGGGGTCAAATATGATTTTTGAGAAAACCCTATTCCGCAAGTTTGACTATATTTGATCAATTAGAACAGGTTCCAAGTCATAAAATGTTGTAAATATATCAGGGGTTACATGAAAAAGGGGCCTTAGTCATTTTTTTTAAACCAATTTTTACATGTTCAAATAGACTTGAAATTTTTTTCTACAAGGAAATATTTTCCAATTCGTTTTTTTTTCCATGGAAGAACATTTTTTTTTAATACATTCAGAATTATGAAAATTTTAAAAAAAATGACTAAGGTCCCTTTTTTATGGAACCCCTCTATGTGTGACAGGCCTACTACAATGACCGTCATTTTTTTTACAAAAATTTGGCTTGGATATTTCCATTGTAATGCATTTTTTTGTTTATTTTTCTGTTTCTTTTAAAAAATTATAAATTTTTGAAGCTTTTGTTGACAATTTTGTAAAACTTAATGGGGGGGGGGGGGGGTGGTCAGTGCATTTTCAATTTTGAAATTGTCCTTTCCCAAAGTTCCAAGATCCTTCTTTTTAGTTTTCAGATTTTGTCAGACACCCTGTAAAAGTCAATCTCCTGCTGACAGAGAACAACATCACCACGTACCTGGGAAGATTATCGAACAGTGAACTGTGCTGCGTGAACAATGAACGAGGAAACGCCGACGATCTTCTCATTTCGTCTTTATTTAGTCTTTGAGTCAAGCTACGAACCTAGACAAAAAAAAACACCAATTTGCAAACAAGCTTCGCTACATCTCGGCATAATATTTACGCTTGGCCAACGACGATAATTTTTCAAAAATTAACCGTTAGCAAATTTCTTCCGGAGTCTGTCTGCCATAATTTACTTTTTTTTCCTCGTACAAAAAGGAAGTTGAAACGAAAAGTAACGTCGTTTGTAATTAGCTTACATCATTTCTACTAGTCGAATACGCTGCCATTGAGAAGAGTAACACAAGAAGAAGAATTGGCACCCGAACGTATTTTTAATTATCAGCGCCAACTCGATAAATGTCACCGGTACACGGTGCCATTAAAAAACGCCGATTGTAGCGCCGCTCACTGCGCCAATTAGCTATACCTATTTCGAAACCTCAAACTCAACTCACCCTGGAGAGTAACGTGGAAAAGAGATTTTCCGCTGTCAATAATTGGAAATTATCGTCTTCGTCCGAGCTCAAGCTATCGGCTGTGTCTAGCTGCGATCCTTGGCTGCTTTGTTCTGGTTGGCGACGTTTTGTACTACGTAATGTGAAACACCTGCTGCCGCTTCGGTTAACGTCTTCGTCTACGTTCACCGAGCTGCGAATAGAACAATAATCGACAGTTATTTAAAAATAGTCGCAGGAGTCTGGGATATGTATGGTTTTCGATCGACCGATCCGGTAGGTACCTCATTCTAGTTAACGTGTCTTCGCTGGGCGTTACAAAACCACCTCCTTCGACCGCGATCGGAATAATCACTTCTCTGGGAGATTTTCTAATAGGTTCGCCGGTGCTGATGGTGCTACCGCTGTCCGAATCCACTGTACTTTGACGTGAAAGACTAAAATTGACAGAGTTAACGAAATTCTCATTATTCGATGTATTTGGATTGAGAAAATATTTTGCTTTTTTTTTTTCAATTGAAAAAATTCAGATGTTCAGATCCCCCCCCCCAAAAAAAAAAATTCATCATTACTCGAGGGGAAAATTTCAGAAAATGAACGATTTCATATAAAGACAAAAGAAATGTAATCCACGTTCAAATGAAATTTTGATCGCAAAAAAATTATTGCCCAGAAAAATAAACGATTTTCCGCCAAAAAATTTCCAGAAAAATAACTCATTTTGTAATTAAAAAAATTTTAAAAATAAACATATAAATTTTGCAAATAGGAAGTCCTTTATTTTTTGAAAAAACTCCTTTTTCAAGTCGAATTCGAAAAAGTTTTGCTTTCAAAAAAAATTGATTTTTTGCAGAAATTGCTAAAAATTGTGAAAAAGTTGTAATTTTTTTTAGTTGTTAAAATTGTGAAAAAGGTCTGTTATTTTGATTGAAATTTTTAAAAATTGTCAAAAAGTCTTTCGTTTTTTCAGAATTACGTACCAATTTTACATTTTACAAAACTGCCAAAAATCTTGCATTTTTCCAAAAATTGCTGCAAGTTTTCTATTTTTTTTTAAAAAAATTTCCTTTCATGTTTTTTTTTATAAAATTCTAAAAAAAAACAAATTTCTAAAAATTGATAGAAAATTCTACTGTTTTTCTTTTTGCTAAAATTGTGAACAAGTTTTTTTTTAATCAAAACCACCAAAAAGATCTTGCTTTTCATCGAAACTATCAAAAAATCTTGCCAAAATAAATGTCAAAAAATCTTAATTTTTGTTAAAACTGCCCAAAAGTGTGTTTAAAAATTCTCTGTTTTTTTTCAATGATGTTTAAATCATTTGACTCAAATTTATCATAATTTGAAAGAAAATTTTTAGAAATTGAAATTTTCAAAAATCAAAATAAGTGAAGAATAATAACTGGATAATTGAAAAAAAATTTGATGCAAAAGATGAAAACCCAAAAATAGGTACCTCAAAATTTTTCAGAAGGGAGAGCCTAAAATTTTTTTCAAATATTTCAATCTTTGGGAATCAAATTATAAAATCAAAATTCATCGCTCTTTACCAAGAAATTATAATGGAACGAAAAAAAAAAAAAAAAAAAAAAAAAAAAAAAATGGCACAAATCATTTCATTTTTTGACTTTGGGGGAGGAGAAGATATACTTGAATGGCGAATAAAAACGTTTTCGAGTATTCCATTTTCCTACCTGGAAGAACTACTGATCGTTCTAGCAATACTCGATTTCGAAGACCAAGTAGGCAGAGAAGGTTGTGGACTTGATATCTTCCTAGGCACATCGGCTTCGATTTGAATTGGGATTACGTGTTCTTTGGATTGATTGTCTTGTTTGGTGAGAGGTCTACAACGATATAAAAACATTTACTCGTAAATTTGCCATCACCGGTGCTTCTAAATTCAGTCTTTTTACAACTGCTATAGCGAAGAAGTACTCACTTGGGTGGCAATGGAGCAGAAACTGGTATTACAACCTCAGTTTTATGATTAACAGCGGGTTTATTAACGAAATGTTCAACTTCAGTTTTGAAATTTTCCGGTGGAAATCTACAACAAAATGGAGAAAATTAATATTTGAACCGAATCAATAATATCTAATTAATTAAAGACCAACTTACTGAGGTGGCATTAATTGAATTTCAGCTCTGGACGTTTTACGTCTTGGTAACGTAGCTGCTTTGTTATTCGTTTCAGCAGTGGCCACATTGGATGCCATCTAGAAAAATACACACACCGGTTTCGATTACGAAAACATTTCGAAGAGTTTTCGAAAATACATATTTTTCACCGTATGATTTTACAAAGGTCGTACCTTGACAGGTCTAATTTTATCATTTTGTTCTTCTCTGGCCAGTTCGGGTTCAGACGAGGCGATATTTTCAAACGGTGGTTCATCTTTGAACGCAGATTCGACTAGTTTATTCAAAGCAACGGTGGAGGCAAGAGGGAAAGCATCATCTGGAGGACTGGGACTAGCGCTGGATGGTTTTTTGGGCGGAGAAGCGCCAACCAGAGACGATCTTCTTTCGAATTCTTTTCTAGCTCCGTCCACGTTAATACCTGGTAAAACGATTTTCTTCGAAGGTGATTTAACAAACGAGTTCTTGTTGCTATCGGCGTTGAATTTTTCAGCAACGTCGAATACTTTCGATCTTCTCCTTTCCGTTAATACTGGTTTAGGTTCTTCGGGTTTGGCAGATTCTTTTTCTGGCTCAGCAGATTCCTTGGGAGATTCCTAAAAAACAAGATTAATTAATAAGGAATCGGTGGAGCAGAGCAAGATATTCCAATTTAAATTACGTACAATTGGAGGAGCGACTTCGGTAGGAGTTTTAGTGATGACTTGGGTTTCAGAATTAACCAAAGGAGCGGGCGTTCTTTCTTTTTCATCTTTACTTCTAGGCTTCTCGGCATCTTCGAAGCTATCTGATTTCCTGGATCTGCTTCGAGATCTCTCTTTTCTTCTTTGAGTACGATCTTTTTTAGCCGACTTGGATTTTCGTTCTGGTTCTGAAAATGAATTCCACACATGTACTTATAAGTTCCACATCAAACGAATCGTAAAATTTACCAAGACGCTTACTTGTTTCTTTCGATTCGGGTAATACGAGAGGAGCCATGTTTGAAACGGCAGCTTGTGGTGGAATACTACCCATACTATGCGATCTGACAGGACGATCTAAGGCGCCATTCAATTCAGCGTTAGCCGAAGCCTGAAATATTCAAAAAACCACTCGTATTAACACCAAATTATTATCACGTGTAATTATGAAAATATCTACTATACACACCTGATCGTTATCAACTACGAGTTTATCACTGCTCACTGGAGGAGCATTCAAAGACAACAGCAAATCTAAACGGACCGGAGTCAAGCTAGCCAGCTCTTCCGCTACGTCCAAACATACTTCCGAATACGTTTCGTTAATCCACCAATGACTACAAATCACTGAAATATCAGCTCGTCGGGCCGGGTTCACGTTCAACATTTCGGAAATTAAAGGCGAAGCAGCTAAAACGTAATTCGAGATTAAAACTAGAGCAGTACTCGATAATTTTTTTAAAACGTCGAATCCTTACGAGATGGAGTCTTTGGTTCAAAATAATCTCCTTGAGAGATTTGTTTAACCAGTCGTTTGAAATTAGATCCATCGAAAGGCATAGCTCCATACACTAAAGTGTACAAAAGTACACCCAACGACCAACAATCCACTTCCGGTCCATGATACGGCGTTCCTTTAACAATCTCCGGAGAGGCGTACAGGGGACTTCCACAAAACGTAGATAATAAAGAAGAGTACGAGAATACGTTCGATAATCCAAAATCTGCGATCTGTCAAAACACACGAGAATTTATTATTTGCGTATTGATTCGTACTATTTACGTAATAATTGGTTGATTACTCCATATTTTACCTTCGCGTTTCCTTCTTCATCTAGTAATATATTTTCTAACTTGAGATCTCGGTGGCAAATATTATGCTAGAACGATAAAAATCTCGTCGTTAATACATCTCTTACGCAAATTAGCGCTATAAAATCTATGTAGAATACGATGAGATTTATATTATCGAAAGATTGCCATTTTTTATGTTCATGTTCGTCTGTCCCCGAACATTTCAATAAAAATAATCGCTACTTTATTCTCTCTTTCGTACGACCCTCGTAACCTATTCTTTCTAGTTGATAAATTTCATTCATCGAAATTAAAATCACTTTACGTACTTTATGACAGTAATAAACTGCTGTTGCGATTTGTCTAAATATTCGACGAGCTTCTTCTTCGACGAGTACTTTCCTCTCGCTTAAATAATCGTACAATTCACCGCCAGCAGCGTATTCCATAACTAGTACCATTTTCTCTCGATTTTCAAATACTGAAAATAATATTGTACAACGTTAATTTATTATAAATCATGTTTACAGTTTTCAATATTTCATAAAATAAGTAACACGATAATAATAAGAACCAATGTAAATGTTATTCAGACTGTTTACAACGATCACTCACAAGACAAACGTGGATGAAAAATTGAAGGAAATCATAAGCATTGATTTCTTGACGGTGAAAATTGGTCCTTGTTTAAAAAAAGGTGAAATATTTACAAGATGTCTACTAAAATTTGATATTCGAAAATCGCGAATTTTCGCGATCTTTTTTCAGTAGGTACCTCCTCATTTTTTAACGAAAAAAAAAAAAAAAAAAAAACGGTTTTCAATAAAGTTTACACTTTTTTTGGGGGGAGTTTTTGGTCAACTTTCAATTGTTCCCATGTGACAAACAAAATGTATAAAATACAATATACTCTAGTACTAAAGAAATTTGAAAACTTCATTTGTAGTTCCATAAAATAAATGTTAGACATAAAAAGTACTTCAATAAAAAAAATTGAATTACTGAATAATTTAAAGTCGGATATAGGACGATTTTTAGCGACTTTTTGATGATTTATGGTGAAAATCGCGACCTTTTTCACGACTTTCGCGACCTATTTTCAAAAAAATCGCGACTTTTTCGAGACTTTCGGGACCTGCTAGACATCCTGATTTACGAAAATCCCCAGGGTAGGTAATTATTCTGGTGAATGCCACCAGCACTCCCCTTATCAAATATAAAGTTGAGAATCTTCAACATTTTTATGTCAAAATTTTTCTGTTACCGTCACATTTGTTTTTGTACGATTTAGAATCGTTATACAAGCAAAAAAAAATTTATTTCAATCAGTTTTTTTTTGTTTCTTGAAAAATTTGGTGTTTGTGGGTTACGAAGTGTTAGAATTAGGATATCAATATCCCAAGACATCCCCCCCCTCCATCTAAAACTTTAGGTGTCAAAGAGTTCATTTTTGGATTTTTGAGAATTTTTTTTGAAAAAAAAAAACAAAAAAAAACTGTCTCGAGGACAATTAAATTAGGGGGAAAACGTATAGCATTTTAATTATCTCGTGATATTTCATCCCAAATTGATGGATTTTGATTTTTTTCAAAATTTTTATTGCTACTTTTTAAATCAAGCTACTTGCATATACAAAAAATCTGCAATCACAGAAGATATTCAGCATGCCAAGTAGATATCAGGTACTGATGGAATTTGCAGTGGTCTCAAGAGTCAAGTATCAATTACTTACCTACTTTCTATTTCTCTCTCAAGTTGGAGAAATAGGTATTAGAAAGAGGGATCTTAACCATAATGAAAAAAATTTCGGTTGCGGTTAAAGGTTACACTTTTTTTTTATGTTGATGATTTTGGTCACGGTTTTGGTAAAAATTGCAAAATTAGTAAAGGTTTTCGGTCAATTTTTTTTTTCAAGAAAATTTCAAGATTTTGGTTTCCAAAATTCCAACCAGTGTTGCCAACCTCAGATTCAAAATTCAGCATTATGGCTAAAAGTAGTGATCCCTAATACGATCCTAAGGCCATTCTAAGGCTTTACTTTTTTTTCGAGAAAATTTCAAGATTTTGGTTTCTAAAATTCCAACCAGTGTTGCCAACCTCAGATTCAAAATTCAGCATTATGGCTAAAAGTAGTGATCCCTAATACGATCCTAAGGCCATTCTAAGGCTTTACTTTTTTCAAGAAAATTTCAAGATTTTGGTTTCCAAAATTCCAATCAGTGTTGCCAACATCAGATTCAAAATTTAGCATTATGGCCAAAAGTGACCCCTAATACGATCCCAAGACAATTCTAAGGCTTTACTTTTTTTTTCAAGAAACTTTCAAGATTTTGGTTTCCAAAATTCCAACCAGTGTTGCCAACCTCAGATTCAAAATTCAGCATTATGGCCAAAAGTGACCCCTAATACGATCCTAATGCCATTCTCAGGCTTTACTTTTTTTTCAAGAAAATTTCAAGATTTTGGTTTTCAAAATTCAAAACAGTGTTGCCAACCTCAGATTCAAAATTCAGCATTATGGCCAAAAGTGACCCCTAATACGATTCTAGGCCATTCTAAGGCTTTACTTTTTTTTCAAGAAAATTTCAAGATTTTGGTTTCTAAAATTCCAACCAGTGTTGCCAACCTCAGATTCAAAATTCAGCATTATGGCCAAAAGTGACCCCTAATACGATCCTAAGGCCATTCTAAGGCTTTAAGTACTTTTTTTCAAGAAAATTTCAAGATTTTGGTTTCCAAAATTCCAACCAGTGTTGCCAACCTCAGATTCAAAATTCAGCGTTATGGGGTAATACGATCCTAAGACCATTCTAAGGCTTTACAACTCGTGAAAAAAATTAGGGATTTTTAGTAAAAGCTATTTTTTCCAGATAAGTAGGGATTTTTGGAAATCTGGTGGCAACACTGATTCAAATTTTAATGATTTTTTTTTTCTCTTCAAATTATGCAAAGCATGATTTTTTTGATTTTTTATTCTTAGGTACCTTCTCTTTTAGGGCAGTATTCATAAACGTTACTCAAGTATCACTTGGCTAAGTGGTTAATTTTGATAAGGAAAACACAATCAACACCAATCAATGATGCCAGGCTTGTTAACCGATTTTCAACCATTAACCAGTAAATTTACCAAAAAAAATTCACCTTGACCAAAATTTTTTTTTGGAAATATTTAACCGTAACCATAACTGAAAAATTTTACAAAAAAACGATTGAAAATCAAAAAAAATTGAAAAGTGCTGTTGTTTCATTTCTTTAATCTGCGGGTTTTTTCAATGTGATTTGTAGTGACATGAAAATGAAATTTTAATTTAAAAAAAAATGATTAAAAGATGAAATAAAAAAATTGAATAGAAAGTTTAAAAAATTTGGAACTGGTTGCATTATTGATACTACTCATTATCATTAAACTATTAAAGCTCGATGCTCGATCTTAAATGATATTTAATATTTTAGTGATATAAGAGGTGATAAAGAATTGTTTCTTGAAAAGATTGTTAAATTTTGAATTTGAATTTTACTAGTGTTTCAATTTTTAAACTCCGAGTGTATGTTGAACTTATGTATTTGGT
The DNA here is from genome assembly GCF_950023065.1 of Planococcus citri. Lineage (NCBI taxonomy): Eukaryota > Metazoa > Arthropoda > Insecta > Hemiptera > Pseudococcidae > Planococcus > Planococcus citri. The sequence goes on along the minus strand of NC_088679.1, from coordinate 16,141,314 downwards.
ATCAATTTAGAATGATAAAAAATTGTAAAACTTCAAACTTAGAGAAAAGTTTTAGAAATTTTCAATTTTTCATCTACAATCTTAACCATTAATCAACATTTTAACTTCAAATGGAAAAAATCACCACCAAAAAGTGTAACCTTGACCTTTACCATTGACTTGAAAAAATGATCACTAATAAAAAAAAATGCAATTTCCTGACAAATTAAAAAAAAAAAAAAAAAAACTTTCTAAAACTGAACAATTTTTACAAGAAAATGGAAATAAAATTATGCGAGAGCGAAACTTGAAAAAAAAATGTTACCAGCATTACATTGAAAATTTTCCGGTCAAGGTAATCAAATCTTGGAATAAAAATAAAAGTTTAACAAAATGCATTGTGCGATGCACTATCGATTAGTGCATATTATTCAACTTCAAATTTGATATGAGCAGTACTGGAGGCATTCGCCTTAATTAGTCTTCGATTTTGAGAGATAAACCTCTTGTTCTCTTGTTGAATTAACAACGAAAGAGTCGAGTAATTCATGAATTGAAAACTCACCTTCGTAAATATGAATGATATTCGGATGCCTGACCGAAGACATGATTTGAATTTCTCTTCGGATTCTTATTAAATCTGCCTCTGTTTCTATTTTACATTTTCTAATCGTTTTAATCGCAACCTAGAACGATACATGAAATACATACTCTATTAGCAACACGAAATTCATTTTATTTTCATACAAATTTATATCCATTCACCTCTTGTCCAGTTTCTTTATTTATTCCAAGCTGCACTTTTCCATAAGTACCTTGTCCCAATTTCTTGACAATATCAAACCTGCAATAAAATCGACTAGATTAGCATACAGTTTCAACCAATCATCGTTTCGTATATTCGAATCTTTCGAATACCTTACCTTTGTTTCAATTTTCTACGATGATTGTGTAGTCTAACATCGCCGGTGTTTTCTATACCACCCATAATATTATGAATAGCATCCGGAACAACCATTTTGGATGGTTGATTTTTCATCTATGTAGGAATTTACGGGCGTATCAGACTTCAGAGACTCAGAGTATCAACTTGATGAGCGCGATGTCATACGTAAGAGACGTAGTTTTCGTACCCCTGAAACACACGATTGTAAACAAATTTATACTTGATCGAAAATTTACGCAAACTGGCATCATTCGATTATATAGGATTGGAAAAAAAACCTCGTACGAACACTTTGTTATTATTTATTCGATATTAGTATAAGGGGTTAAAAAAATTATTAGCAGCTGTTTAACAGATAATGTAACACATAAAAAAAATGAAGATCGGGCGATTATTTGGTCAAGGGCCAAAGAATGTATCAAGTTCTCTAAAAATAACGGCGTAATTAATCGACATCGAAACGTGTTAATAACAATTAGTACTAGTCGAATATGTCACCAACTTACTGAAATACTTTCGATACTAGTTTGTATTTGAAGGATTTCGAATTCACCACCATTTTTAACCGATACAATCGAATGAAAATCCACCAAGAATTCAACGAACGTAGCACACATTGTGACTTAATAACCCACACATCATCGTACTCGTACGCGTCCGCTCCACGAAATATACATTAGCATATAAACATGCAAATCATATGTGGGAGCTATTTATAAATGACGCACACCGAGCTCTTCTTCCTTCACACTTTACACTCTATTCAGATATTCATCTCTTTCGTTCGTCGTCGTCGTCGCTATCTCATTGTCAAATTTTCAAGAATATTTTGCACGTTGCAGTTTGTTAGTAGCGAATTGAATGAAAACTCCGGAGATACTGATTGATTTTCATACAGTTATTGGAAGCTTGATGCGAACTATTAGTAAAGAAGGAATGTGTACATATATCAATGATATTATATAGAGGTACAGGTATATAATCAAAAACTGTATATTGAATGCAGTAATGGCACGTTCATCGTGTAATAATTCATTCAATCGATGAAATCATCTCTGCTCTATATCGGCGTAAGAATATATTTACAGGTCGAAAACATGAAAGTAAACATGATCTTACTTGTTGGTGAAATATTTTAAATACAGCTTGGGTTATGAGATACGGCGAAGAGAACCACCACAAACGTAAATCTATCCATAATTGCATCAAATAGGATTATTATTTCAAGCAGTGTTTTATCTACAGAAAACACTATACGAGATCAATCAGATGAGTGTTAGTTGCCGCTAAACACACACATATTTCATTATTTCAAACACATAAAGAGAACTTACGACATGAAAATTATCAATTTGGAAACATTCCGCGCAATGTCTGAGCAACTGGGTGAGAAAAATCAATATAAAAATGAAAAAAGTTACATGATTATTGTGCAGAAACAACCAACAACTCGCGAATATGTACGAAATAACTTTACAAATTAGCGAGAAAGATTAGAAAAATCTAGTAACACATGATTACTAATTAATCCCTTCACTCCGACACTTATTAGATCATTTGTTATTTTTATCTTCGACTTCATAAAAAATTTTTATCAAAAATTTATCAACGTTGCGATGTTTCGAATTGCGATGCTAATGCGCGCGTTGTGGGCGATTTTTTTTTTGAATGCGGGATGCGTAACAAATCATTATGATTCTTTTCGGTCTTCGATTTTTTAAAAAAAATTAAAAAAATAAAATAAAATCAAATTATTCAAAATCAAAATTATCAAAATTATGTATTCAAAAAATTCAAATTCAAAATTCAAATTATCAAATTTCATTTCAAAAACAAAAACACTAAAACAGCCAACAGGGTCAAAAATCAGAAGTGGATGTGGATTTATTAAGTTACGTAAAATTTTGGAATGAATAAAATATACCTAAAATGCTAAAAATTAATTAATTAAAGGTGATAATGATGATGATAAAATTAAATTTCCAGTTTTCTGTCAAAGTATCCAACTGTATTTTCTATTTTGAAGTACCATTTCTTTCCATTTATGATTAAAAAAGTCCATAATTTAGATACCGAGAGGCGAGAGGACTTCCCAAGACAATTTCTTCCGCATTCCCCCCTCGGCCCCATCAGTTTTAAAAATTAAAAATTTACAATTTTTTTTGTGAAGTGCAAAAAAAGCATTTATAATACAAGAACTCAGAAGTTTCACTTTTCATTTAATCATTTTCAACGTCAAAAATCAAAATTAAAATTTCGTGATTTTTGGTATTTTCTATTTTGATTCAACTTTTCTAGTAAACGAATAAAAATTTCATACCTATCTGGAAAATTATGAATCGATACTTCGGAGTCCAATCTCTCAATTTATTTATAAAAAATTCAATTACACCTGGAAAAATTGCTTCAAAATTCATCACTTAGCTAAGTGGTTACGTCCGAACGTCCGTAACGCCTATGAAATTGACTACGGCCCTAATGGTCGGGGGGCCCGCATAAGGATCACTTGCACTCCCCCTGCCGATCCTCCTGGACAACTTTTTTCTTAAAAGGGGAGTCCTAAGGAACATGTCTAGCCATTGTCCTAAAAAAAAAAGTGACTCTACTTGAAAAAATTAAAATTTTACCAAATTAACCTAGAAAGCTGAAATTCGAGATAAACCCTATTTTCGATCTGCCAAATCGATTGGAAACTGTTTCAAACCGTTTTGAGTAGTTCTGGAGCCTCCAGCAGATTTTTGAAACTCGAAATTCTCACAAAATTTCATCAAATGGAGTTGGAAAGCTGAAATGAACTATACACTCCAATTTTAACACCCTCTGAAGACGACTTCAGGTGGGTTCAGGTAATTTTGGAGCCTCCAATATGACTTCTTGAAAGGTTTCATGGCGTTTTCAGGAGAATAGAAATTTCCAAGAAGTAGCTGGAAGCTTCAAAACCACTTGAAACCATCATGCAGTCGACTTCATATTATTGTATTGAAATTAGTTTGCAGAGTAAATTTCGGCTTGCTAACCCCACTTGATAAAATTTTGGGGAAATTTCAAGTTTCAAAAATCTACTATGGAGGCTCCAGCAATTTCAAAAAAATCGCCGGAGGCTCCGAAACGACTTGAAATTATAGGTTTCACAATTAATTTCGGCTTTCCAACTCCATTTGATGAAATTTTGTGGGAATTTCGTGTTTCAAAAATCTACAGGAGGCTCCAGTAATTTTCAAAAAATCGCCGGAGGCTCCAAAACCACTTGAAATTCACCTGCAGTCGACTTCATAGCTTATTGAAATTAGTTTGCAGCATTAATTTCGGTTTTCCAACTCCATTTGATGAAGTTTTGTGGAAATTTCGAGTTTCAAAAATTAAAAACGTGCTGGAGGCTCCAGAACTGCTCAAAAAGGTTTGAAACCGTTTCCAATCGATTTAGCAGGTCGAAAATAGGGTATATCTCAAATTTCAGCTTTCTAGGTCAATTTGGTAAAATTTTGATTTTTTTATCACACTTTGGCCAAAATCTGATTTTTGAAAATTAACCGAAAATCGAAAAAAGGCACTTTACCACTTGAAATTTTGACAGGTGATGAATTTTTGCCTGCTCTTCTAGGTGATTATACACAAAAAGTATGGGTTCGAGTGAAGCTTGCGGTGAAAATTTTTTACTTATATTTTCGGAAATTTTTGAAACATCATCATGAATATTCAATAAAAATTAACCCATTCGGTACCGCGGACAAGTATACTCGTCCAACTAGTACATGGCCCTTTGTACCAATGACGAGTATACTCGTCCAGGGGTCATTCCATTTCAATTTGACCCACATTTTGACCCCATGTCTTTCGATTTTGTTCAAATTTTTTTCGCATAACTTACCCACCCAACTACTTGAAAAAAAATGCCAATAATCCCACCAGCCCTCTGCCCTCTCGAGGGCCCAGTGAGGAGGTTTTATTTTGCTTTAGCAATTTCCTGAAGTATTCCACTTCGAGGGCTCATAACTTTTCCGCTAGAAAACTTATTGATTCGAAAATAATTTCACAGTTCAAAATGGCATCCAAATTTGATTCAAAAACGTTCATGTAAAAGTTCAAATTTCAAAATGGCGCCGTAAGTGCGAGCTATGATTCAAAGTTACTCAAAAAATCACCATAGATGTAACTTTTTATGTTGTTTCGGAATATATTGTTTTCAAAATGGGCACTTTCAACTGGGGGGGGATTGTCCCCCTCAAATTTGGGTCCCAAATTCAAAGCAAGTATGATCGTGTAGTATAATTCAACTGTCATGTTTTCAGAGGTGTTGAACACGAATATGACCTTGGTTTTTCGATTGAGCTTCATTTGAAGCCCCCAGTACCCCCTCCCCTCGTAAGGGTCAAATTCCAAAAAAATGGGCTGTGTTACGCACATGAAATGGCACGTTTTTGGAAGTGCTGAACACGAATATGACCTTCGTTTTTTGATTGGGACTCATTTGAGATCCCATGCTCCCCACCCCTTGAGTCAAATTTTGAATAAAAATAAAATGGGACACTGGGGGCATTAGATGACGTCCAATCTAAAAACAAATCTGATATTCGTGTTCAGCACCTCTAAAAACGTGCCATTATATATATCGCGTTACCCAAACCATTTTTTTTTTTGGAATTTGACCCTTTCGAGGGGAGGGGGTGCTGTGGGCTTCAGATGAAGCGCAATCGAAAAACCAAGATCATATTCGTGTTCAGCACCTCCAAAAACGTGCTATTTCATGTATCGCATTACACAAACCATTTTTTTGGAATTTGACCCTTTCAGGGGGAGGGGTTGCGGGGGGCTTCAGATGAAGCGCAATCGAAAAACCGAGGTCATATTCGTGTTTAGCACCTCCGAAAACATAACAGTTGATAAAGTACACGCCCATACATTTTTTTTTTTAGAATTTTGGACCCAAATTTCAGGGGTGCAATTCCCCCCCCCCCCCCCCCCCCCCCCGGTGAAAGTGACCATTTTGAAAACAATAATATATTCCAAAACAACATGAAAAGTTACATCAGTGGTGATTTTTTGCGTAATTTTGAATCATAGCTCGCACTTACGGCGCCATTTTGAAATTTGAACTTTCAATGAAAGTTCAACATTGGACTTTTGAAAAATTTTATGAACGTTTTTGAATCAGCTTTGGTTGCCCTTTCAAACTGTGAAATTAGTTTTGAGCCAAGTTTCATAGCGGTGAAGATTACCATAAATAAGTACCAAAGGGAAATATTTTGAAATTATATAGGCATGCTACCTACCTATTGAATCTTCCAAAATTGATATTTTGGAGCTTCAAACGCCCCGGGACATAAAGTGTGAGGCATTGTTAGACAGGGGAGGGGAGAGAGTGGAGATTCGGAATCTGTAAAAAAACAAAAATACGTATGTTCTCAAAAACCTGCTATTCACCCCGAAAGTTTCGACCAGAATTTCCATTTTTTCCAACCCCCCTTTCAATACCCCAAAAAGGGTTGATAGCTTCAGTTTTTCTTCAATGTACCGTACCTCAATTTTTGAATTCTTTGATCTTTCAGTTTTTCAAAAAGTATAAAATCATCAATTTTGAATGAGCCGATGATTATTTATGAATTTTTTTCTAAAACCTCCATAAAAATGGGCGATCCGCGAAATAAAGCATAATCTTCTAACGTAAGACAGGCAACCATACTTTTCAGTTTTTATTTTGCACGCTTTCTTCAACTTCAAAAATCAAAAACTTCGTAAATAAATTTTTGACAAATCAAAGCTACAGCTCTCAGAAAAAAAAAATTAATGAGAATAAAATTCTGATTCCGTACAGTTTAGTTTGCTATTTTAAAGCACCCATATACCTAACTAGGTACTCACTGAAAATTTTGAGCATAATTCAAAGTTGACCGTGAAAAATCCTCAAATGAAAATAAATATGTGCTTTATAAAACAGTTGATATTACGGATAGGTAATATAGATACTTAGTTATCTATGCGGAAAACTCAGAAGTCAGAAAATTGTAACTTGTAAGTTCAAAGTTGTAAGGATACCTAGACCTAGATAGAAGTAGAACTATTTTTTTTATCGCTTATAAAGTTAAAAATTTCTGATAAATTTTCATGAAAAAGATCGTTCATAAGATGAATGATTGATGTTCGATGAATTTTGCGATGAAAATAAATGAAAATCGTAAGAAAATTTGAAAATCAACAATATATTTCCTTTCGTGTTCGGGCTTAGTGAACGGTATGAATCGGGTATGAACGAATCCCGCGTCCAAAAAAAAAATCGCGCGAGGCGTACTGATAAAATAAAACAACAGCAGAACAGATAACATTTTTTAGAAGTAACTTTTGATTAAAAATTGAGAAGTTGAATTTATAAAGTTGCAATTACTCTCACATTATAGAATAATTTCTGTTTCAGTGAATGCGACCGCCACCGCCGATCTAGTTTTAGTACCCTACATAGTTGTATTATCATCTTCGAAAAGAAACTCTGCGAAAGAACAATTTCATTATGAATTGTTTGACGATATGTTCACGCGCCGTCAAGCCTTCGATCGCTGGTAAGTAAAGTATGCCAATCGAATATCGCGTACAATTATTCGCATGTACCTACTAATACGAGTATTTCGAGCTAAAGCTACCTAAATTGTCGACTGTCTTGATTTGTAGCCATCAACTGTGGTAGAATCAGCCTCAACCGAAGCGTCTATATTTTTGCATCGAAACCGTACGCCTGTTATAGCCAATTGACCAACAACGTCAGCAAATGCCGCCCTGGATACTTGAAGAGTTTCACCTTGAATCAGGTATAGCGATTCGCTGCACTGGTTGTAATTTAATTTGAATACTTAGTACTTACAGTTCCTATCAACAGTAATCACGTGTTAAAATAGAAGCTTTCATTTCGCAGCGGTTCGAAACTTCAATCGTTGCGATTAATATATTCGGTATTGTTTGTTTAGATTGCAGCTAACGGTAAACGACTGGCATCGAACAATTCGGTTTCTCGGGTGCCATCTTATAAAAACAAAGATCACGGTAACGTATGGTTGTGGGAACGTTTCGTGGCTGTAGGATTGCTCGGAGTTATTCCATTTGTAGCCGATAAATCGATGGATAGGGCGATCGAATATGTAGCCGCTATTCTTCTAACTGTGCACTTACATTGGTAAGTTGATCGTTTATTACTGCTTTATACTTCGGTACGTTTTACTATCCTAGTTTTATCCTTTAATTCTTATAAATTCACACAGGGGCCTGGAAGCGATTTGTGTAGATTACTTGAGACCATCTGTAGTGGGCAATTTTATACCAAGATGTATCCCTGTCTTGGTTTTGGCTCCGCTCGTTTTCATCCTTTACGGTATCGTTGAATCGATTCTGGCCGAACGTGGAATTACTCACGTACTTAAACAGTTCTGGTATTTGAAAACCAACGAGCAACTGAAAATCGAAGCAGGTCAGTAGCGAATTTCGATTCGGTGTCGGCGGTTCAGCGGCGTAAATCGTAGTCGATTACTTTTTTGTTTCCTGTTTATTTTTTATTAAGTACTCTCATTGTATCAATATACGTTCTTGTGGTTTGAATCTTGGACTTATATTTTCCATCGGTTTGATATTTTGTTCGAATTTATCGGTATTTAGCAATGTTTGTGTAGGTACGCGAGTTGTATTGGCAGTATTCTGCATTTGTAAATGAAAATGAGGAAGGGACTAAGAAGTAACGAGTTCATTTTTTTTTTTTAAATTGTACGATCGATTCTTTCAAAATGATAATTCCGCCGAATGACGACGACTGTTGATCACGAAAATTTCGATCCATCATTTATTAGCTTTAATAACTGAAACGGAATCACTTACCACTCATTCTACTTTTCAGACTCGCGAACGCCTAAACTTGTTTTTCACGACTTTTCTCGAGCATACACCGCATACGACGATTCGACCATTTCGAGATTTCGTAACAGAAATCAGTAAACTAGAATCCGGTAAAAATATATTTATAGGTTATTTTTCATTCGATATCTTTCATTTTTTTCAACACGATCATTTCTCGTTCTTACACTTACACTGAGCTGAACACCGAACGTAAGATTATCACGTTTGGTACTATTCGGTTCAAATTCGAACGTTCAGCATTTCGACTCGACGGAGCTAGAATTTTTTCACCATCAATAATGGTACAAATGGACGAATTAAAGCTGTTTATGCGAGTCGTCGACCGTCACAAAATCTTCACGCAGGTAATTCGAGGATCGAGACGCGAAAATTGGGCAGCGATTCGACTCGAGTTGCACAATCACGAACAGAATCCGGTAGGCAGATTAGAATAGAGTAGAGCGTAGACTGAAAGTTGATCGATACACGGTAACAGGAGTATGTAGTAATAAAATCAAATTGCACATTCCATTATCGTCGTCCAAGTGCTATTATAATTTCTTAGCTCCCAACTTGGTAATGCCTCCGCGTTTAGGTTTTTTCAAAGAATCCGAAATGGGAGTATCCTTGGTTCGGTTTCGAATTCTACGCTCGTCACGTGTCGTCGATGGGTTTACGTTAACTCGTCTGCTTTCAGCTACAAACACATTAAACACATTCGTAATAACAGGTAAATGCATAAGTAAAGTAATATTCGATGAGACAAAAATGATTACGATATTTGAGTCTCGGTCAAAAATTAAAAAAAAAGAGAGTAGAAATGACTTACCAACGCACTCGATCTCATTGCTCCAGTCGGTTAATTCGTCGGCGTCGGAACAAATCTCACGCTGATCGCGTACTTGCTAAAAAAAATAAATGAAAAATTGCGAACGGTAAAATATTAGGAAGGTACTTATGTGTGGAAATGAAAACTTGAGAATGTAGTATGCAACACGTAAATTGAGATTTTTGGCCAAAAAAAATCGAATCCGTAATAAATCTGGCCGAAACCAATTTTTTTTTTGGCAATTTAGACAAAAAATGGGTCTTTCTTTGTAATTTTTACAAAAATACAAACAAGTAGGAACGATTTTTTGAAAATTTGGAAAAAAGTAAAATTTATTGGTAGTTTGGTACCTACATACATATTTTAATAAAATCAGAATTCTGTTTGCAATTTCGACTAAGAAAAGTGCGGTTTCAGCAGTTTTGACAAAAAATCGTATCTAACTCTTTTTATGAATGGAAAAACGTTTTTTAAAGCAACTTTTCACCAAAATTGAGTTCTTTTTTCAGTATGTACAAAAAAAGTAAGATTTTTTGCAATTTTGCCAAACAGGTATAGATTTTTTGGTAAACTTGATAAACCTAAAACTATTTTTTTTTTCAAATTAAAAAAAATAAACTGATCTTTGACAGAGAAACACACAAGATTTTTTATAAATATTTAGACTAAAAAATGTTTTCACCGTAACTTTGGCAAAAAAACGTGACTTTCTAGCAATTTTATCTAGGTTAAAGTAATTTTGACAAAAAGTGCGTCCTTTTCACACACGATTCAGGCAAAAAAAAGAGATTTCATAGAAAATTTGATGAGGGGAAAAAACTGATTTTATTTCGCAGTTTGAATGATACAGGCAGACTTTTTGCAACAAAAATGCAAAACTTTGCAGAAATTTTGACCAAAAATACGGAGTTTACTGCAATTTTAACAAAAACTGATCTTTCTTAGAAAATTTACAAAAAAGTAGGGTTTCTAATTTGAACAAGATTTATGTAGGCTGCTGGCATTCTAATTAAACTTGATTTTTGTTGGCAATTTATATTATTGAGGAATAGAAATTTTTTGTAACGAAGAAATAAGACTTCCTGGAAATTTCAACATTTTTGACTAAAAAGAAGGAGCTGAGCAATTTTGAGTCGGAGGGCCCGCATAAGGAACACTTGCACCCCCTGCCGATCCTCCGGGACAACTTTTTTCTTGAAGGGGGAGTCCTAAGGAACATTTCTAGCCATTGAAATTAGTTTGCAGAATTAATTTCGGCTTTCCAAACTCCATTTGATGAAATTTTGTTGGAATTTCAAGTTTCAAAAATCTACTGGAGGCTCCAGTAATATTCAAAAAATTGCTGGAGGCTCCAAAACGACTTGAAATTTACCTGCAGTCGACTTCATAGCGTGTTGAAATTAGTTTGCTAATTTCGGTTTTCCAACTCCATTTGATGAAATTTTGTAAGAATTTTGAGTTTCAAAAATCTGCTGGAGGCTCCAGAACTACTCAAAACGGTTTGAAACAGTTTCCAATCGATTTGACAGGTCGAAAATAGGGTATATCCCAAATTTTAGCTTTCTAGGTCAATTTAGTAAAATTTTAATTTTTTTCTCACATTTTGGCCAAAATTTGATTTTTGAAAATTCACCAAAAATCGAAAAAGGCACCTTAGCACTTGAAATTTTGACAGGTGATGAATTTTTGCCTGCTCTTTCGATCTACCTTTGTACGGTTCAAAAAATTGTATGCTATTAGTCCTATGTTGGAAGGCTGACCTGTTGATCAAAATCGCCGCCATTTTGTAAGTAGGGCCACATTTTTTTTGAGGACAAGGGCTAGAAATGTTCCTTAGGATTCCCCTTTAAGGAAAAAGTTGTCCCGGAGGATCGGCAGGGGGTGCAAGTGATCCTTATACGAGCCCCCGACTAATAGCCATTTTGATTTTTTTTGACGATTTTCGACGAACAAAAAAGTAAGATTTTTTGGTAGTTTTGGCAAACACTGATTTTTTTTGTTGCAATTTTGACAAAAAGCTGTCTGTAAAATTTTGACCAAAAATAAATTTTTCAGAAATTTAAAAAAAAGTGTTGAAAATTTTCATAAAAAATACTTGGGTATTTTTTGCAATTTTGAGTTAGACAAAAAAAGTAAAATTTTTTTGTAATTCAGTTAAAAAAACACGGATTCTTTTTGCAATCTTGACATATTTTTTGACGACAAAAAATAAGGTAAGATTTTTTGGTAGTTTTGGTAAACACAGTTTTTTTTTTGCAATGTTGACAAAAAGCTGTCTGTAAAATTCTGACAAAAAACAAATTTTTTTTTCAATTAAAAAAAAACATGTTGAAAACTAAACTTTCATAAAAATAAGTATTTTTTGCAATTTTGAATTTGACAATAAAGTAAAATTTTTTGGTAATTCAGAAAAAACACTGATTTTTTTTGCAATATTTTGACATATTTTTTGACGACAAAAAATTAGGTACGATTTTTTGGTAGCTTTGATGAACACAGGTTTTTTTTGCAATTTTGACAAAAGGCTGTCTGTGAAATTTCGGTCAAAAACAAATTTTTTTTGGCAATTAAAAAAAAAACAAGTTGAAAACTTTCATAAAAATAGGTAAGTATTTTTTGCAATATTGAGTTTGACAAAAAAAGTGAAATTTTTTTGGTAATTCAGATTAATGTTTTTTTATGCAATTTTGACTGAAAAAAAAATAGCAAAAACAAGAACAACTGGCTTTTTTCACAATTTTGACAAATGTTTGGCACTGTTTACAGTTTTCACAAAAAACAAAAAGTAGGACTGTCTCCACGTCTCTGGCCAAAAGGCTGTACACACGTGGCTAAATAAAAAAAGAAAAGAAAGCTGTTTGCAATTTTGGCAAAAAGAAAAACTGTTTTTTTGCGACGAAAAAAAACCAAGATTTTCTGTAAATTTGACCAAAAGGAAAGTGTTTTTTTTTGGCGATTTAGATGAGAAAAAATCAGCTATTTTGATAATTCTGACAACAAACAGATTCTTCTTGGCAACATTTCATTACTTATTGGTTATTTTCAGTCATTCTAATGCATTTTCGAGTGTTTTTGCATTATTCTTGAAAGGGTTTCGACATTTTTCATGCATTTCGAGCAGGTTAGTGGTACAATGTAGACGAGAAAAATTAGTTGAATTACCAATTTTTGAGTCATGTCTTGGATAGAATCCCAATCGCCGCCATCATCCCAACCGTCGGCTTGCGTATTTGTTTCTGTAGTCTTTTGACTGCTGTCGTCGTTATATTCGGCATCGAGAATGGTCGAAGATATTCGTGAATTATCATCGCTCATCTGATATCAACATAAGATAAGTATACAAGGTATAATCGTGTACCACGATGTAAATTCACAGGTTCGGCCAGAGTATGCGAAAAACTAGGTTATTCGCTCACTTACCTGTATTTCGCCCCAATTTTCGCATTCCCAGTTCTCTTCGTAATCCGAAACCGAATCCAAGGCTCTGTCTTCCTGTTCGAAAGAACCTAACGAAGTTACTTCGCTGGACGTAGTTGTCGTTGATATACTGCTACTAGACGGCGGTTGCTCTGAAAAAAGAAAAAATGCGATAAAATAGAGAAGGCAGCATTCCACTTTCCAGGGATACACGTAAGTCGTAGATAATTTATACTCCGAGACAAGACTAGGACTACTGACTACACTTACCGAGAGAGCATGGTTTGCGAATACTTCGGCTAATGCGTGGCGTGGACGGTCGAGCTGATTCGGACTGGCTGCGATAGAATTTGGCGGTGACAGCAGTTACTGCCCAACCAGCCCAGGTAGCCGCTGCGTTAGATAAACTCGGCGTGGACGCGTGTACATCCGCCTCTAAATAATGAAAATACTCGTAAGCCGTAAGAATTGCAAGTCCAACTTGAAACCGAATACACATGCGAATTGTTGCGAAATAAAAGTGAATCACCCCACCGCCTCCCCCTTCCCCTTCCACAAATGACGAATATGAAGGCCAATCGACACGTAAGCAACATCTAACATACGAGTAAAGTAAAACGTACCCATTGATTCTCGTAACGTGGGATCCTCCGATAATTTTTCTAATTTTCCCAAGAATCCTTTAACGGTACGAAATACGTGATCTCTAACCGACTTATCCGGATCAATGGTCAATTGACACAATGCTGGAAGTATTCTGGACGATATTTCCGATATTAAAAAATACTGCTGAGTTGCCGCCAACGCCAACACACCTGCAACATTATTTTCCGCATTACAGCATGAGATTATTAAACAATACCAACAATACGTTTTTCTCTTCTCTGACTCTGCGTTAACGTTATCGTTAATTCGGATTCGTAAAATCGTAAAATAACGTAAAACAACCTACCGGCTGTTCGTGCTGGTGGAAACGGATCCCGCATGGCTCGTATAAAAGCCGATATGAGAACTTTTTGACGAATTTGAGGATGCAGATGAACGGAGATTTTGCCTAAACAAACGGTAGTATTGGTGCGGATTCCGCCCTACAAAACATACACAAACAGACAAATAAACATACGTGAAAATTAATTAATTCGGCACCAGCGCTACTTGAAACCAGAAAGTACCTATAGCTAATTGTAAGTAGGTACAAAATTACATATAGCACTCACTTGATCGTCTTTGGATTGCAGTCGAGCGAAATGTCTCAATATCTCGACGTTCAAATTATTATAATTCAATTTCGGACTCAGATGAATCATGCACTGTAAAACAAAACGAAAAATGAGATTTAAAAATAAAACAACAACAAGTAACTAGATATCACGTACACGTAATTGCATTATAGTTGGGGAGCCCGCTTAATGATCTATTGCACCCCCCCCCCTGATAGATCTTCCGAGACAACTTTTTCTTAAAGGGGGAGTCCTGAGGAACATTTCTAGCCCTTGCCCTCAAAAAAAAAGTGGCCTCACTGACAAAATGGCGGCCATTTTGACTGACAGGTCAGCCGAAATCGCAGATTTTGCGTTCCAAAATAGGACTGGCATGACATTTTTTAAACCGTACACAGGTAGATCGAAAGAGTAGGCAAAAATTAATTACCTGTTAAAATTTCAAGTGCTAAAGTGCGTTTTTCGATTTGTGGTGAATTTTCAAAAATCAAATTTTGGCCAAAATGTGAGAAAAAAATCAAAATTTTACCAAATTGACCTAGACAGCTGAAATTTGGGATATACCCTATTTTCGACCTAGCAAGTCGATTGGAAACTGTTTCAAACCGTTTTGAGCAGTTCTGGAGCCTCCAGCAGACTTTTGAAATTCGAAATTCTCACAAAATTTCATCAAATGGAGTTGAAAAGCCGAAATTAATTCTGCAAACTAATTTCAATACGCTGCGAAGTCGACTGCAGTTAAATTTCAAGTCGTTTTGGAGCCTCCAGCGATTTTTTGAAAATTACTGGAGCCTCCAGCAGATTATTGAAACTGGAAATTTCCACAAAATTTCATCAAAATGGAGTTGGAAAGCTGAAATTTATTCTTGCAAACTAATTTCAATGCGCTACGAAGTACTGCAGGTGAATTTCAAGTCGTTTTAGAGCCTCTAGCGACTTTTTGAAAATTCCTGAAGCCGCCAGCAGATTTTTGATACTTTAAATCTTCACAAAATTTCATCAAATGGAGATGGAAAGCTGAAATTTACTCTACACTCCAATTTTAACACCCTCTGGAGACAACTTCAGGTTAGTTCAAGTTATTTTGGAGCCTCCAGCGACTTTTTGAAAATTACTGGAGCTTCCAGCCGCAACATTTTACCAAATGGAGCTGGCAAGCTGAAAGTTACTACGCAAACTAATTTCAATACGATATATGAAGTCGACTACGTCGTGGTTTCAAATGGTTTGGAAGCTTCCAGCTACTTTTTGGAAATTTCAATTTTCCAAAAAACGCCATAAAACCTTTCAAAAAGTCACTGAAATTACTTGAACCCACCAGATGTCGGCTTCGTCGGGAATTGAAATTAGTTTGCAGAATGAATTTCGACTTTCCATCTCCGTTTGATGAAATTTTGGGGAAATTTCGAGTTTCAAAAAACTGCTGGAGGCTCCAGTAATTTTCAAAAAATCGCTGGAGGCTCCAAAATGATTAGAAATCCTCCTACAGTTGACGTTGTAGCGTATTGAAATTAGTTTGCAGAGTATATTTTGACTATCCAACTCAATTATTTGATGAAATTTTGCGAGCATTTCCAGTTTCAAAAATCTGCTGGAGGCTCCAGTACTGCTCAAAACGGTTTGAAACCGTTTCCAATCGATTTGGCAGGTCGAAAATAGGGTATATCCCAAATTTCAGCTTTCTTGATCAATTTGGAAAAATTTTGATTTTTTCCCTCATTTTTGTCCTAAATTTGACTTTCAAAAATTCACCAAAAATCGAAAAAGGCACTTTAGCACTTGAAATTTCAACGGGTGATGAATTTTTGCCTGATCTTTCGATCTACCTTTGTACGGTTTGAAAAATTTTGTGCAAGTCCTATGTTGGAACGCAAAATCTGCGATTTCAGCTGACCTGTCAATCAATATGGCCGCCATTTTGTAAGTATGGCCACTTTTTTTCTAGAGTACAAGGGCTAGAAATGTTCCTTAGGACTCCCGCTTCAAGAAACAAGTTGTCTCGGAGGATCGAGGGCGGGGGGTGCAATAGATCCTTAAGCGGGCTCCTCGACCATTACAAGTAAGTGATTAAGAAAAAAAATAATGTTTCAAAATTTTTTTTCATTTTTTGGCACCTTTGCCAAAAAAACTGGATTTTTGACAATTTTGGCGAAAAAAGTAGAATTTTTTGGCAATGGCAACTCAAATAAATAGCGGAAATTTTTTCATTTACCGAAGACCTCATAGCTGGATTTTTGGCAATTTTTGCAACTTTGGCAGCAGCAAACCAGGATTTTTGACCATGTTTATAAAAAAACAGAATGTTTTGAAAATTTTGCAATATTAGCAATTGCAGCAGAAAAACAGAATATTTTCATTTCTTAGCAACTCTGTCAAAAAAAAAAGATTTATGGTACAGTTTCGACAAAAAAAATTCACATGATTTTGACAAAAAACCCAAAAAGTTTCTCATTTCTTTACAATTTCGGCAAAAAATGGAATTTTGAGAAAATTTTGGAAACAAAATAAGATTTTCAGTAACTTTGGCAAAAAAAAAGGGTGGAATTATGTATCTAGTTTAATTTTTTTACTTTTACCAAAATGCCAAAATTTTGGCAAATTTGGCAAAAAAAGGTGAATTTTTCCCAAAAAAAGGAGCAAAATTTCAATTTTTAACAAAAAAACAGGATTTATTTATTTTTTGGGCAACTTGACAAAAAAGGTGAATTTTTGACAATTTTTGTAAAAACAGGAATTTTTTTAGATAATTTTCGAAGAAGCAAATTTTTTTAATTTTGAAAAAAAAACACGGCCATTTTTGAAATGAAATTGGTCTTTTTAGAAACTTTTGGTGGTGTCGGTGGATGGTAAACAGAACCGGATGCTATTGCTATATAACCTTAAACAATATGTGTATATTATATATTATTTTATAATTTAATGTTGAATACTTCAATAACTTTGTTAGGATGGTGCTTTCTAATTTTTACTCGTACATTGTTTTTCACTCTTTCAATTTTTGAATTTTTAGCCACAGTGTTCAGTAATGAGTATGTTTTTTGAAAAAATATTGATTACCAAATACTGGAAACCGAAATTTTGAGATGCGAATTGAAAAATACCGAAATACTTATACTGTTTTAGCCACTTCATGTTAAAGACCAATACCGGGTACCGATAACAATTTGTTTCATTCTTCCCCAACCCTGTTTGTAGTAACTCACCTTGAGTGTAATGGTGTTATTAAATTTCTACATATCACTCACTTTGATGGTTTGTTCTCGAATCATCGGATTCGTATCCAGAAAGCCATTAACAATTTGCGGAAATATCTGATCGTTTATAGTTGACGCCTGCAAATGACCTGCGGAATAAAAATGTAATATAAATGTACTCGTACACGAACGCATAGGTACTCGCAGCTTATTGCGGAAAGCGATTACTCGTATCAAGGACATTTGGACAACCGACGACGGGCATCGGAAAGCCTTTGTACATTTACTCACCAATATAGCTTTCCATTTGCTGAAGTAATTTACTACGAGTTGCTCTGTCGTTGCAATTGAAAAGCTTCACAACGCAAGGCACTATTTTTTTCTGGTACTCGATGTCTTCTAATAAATTTCCCAACTGCAATGCGCACAAATAAAAAAATGCATAATTGCATTTATGCATAGGTACTTGCACAGAGTACGACTCTGCGACGTTGGCAATTTTAGGAGATCATACGTAAGTATACGTACCTTGAGTAATGGCGTAAGAACAGCTGCGCCAGCTTCGCCGTACTCGAAGGCGTTTATTAGATGCGGCAGTATCTTGAACCGACACACGCGGTCCGGAAAGTGATCTAATAAAGATGTCAACGAAGCGAAAAATTTGCCTTTCTCGTTTTTATCTTTGATATGAATTTCTTCCAGAAATAACAGCGTATCGATAAGCTCGTTTTTGAAAAATCCGTCGTTCTTGCGACACCTCGTGATCACATCTGCTGGATTTGGTCGGCTAGCGGCTTTCGCGGTTATTAATTCGTTGTAAACGGCGATAAATGACTTGGGTATCTGTTCGTTCGCAAATGATAATTAAAAAATAAAATTATCTTAAATTCGTAAATCGATGTCGTATGTAAAATAAAATGCACCGGTACCTTTTGCGAACTACGAAGCGCCGATTGGTGCGGTAAACATCCGTTGTACACTTCCCAAATTAGACAACCAAGTCCCCACATATCGGTCGAGCTGAAAGCCAATGATTTAAATAAATTAAAGAACTCGTACTGTAACCACCGACATCAATCTTTTTCACATTCAGCCATCATCTTCTATGTACATCGTATGTTCATTTACAAGCGAGCTAATGCATAATTTCGCTCTTGCAACTGAGTCTAGCAACTTACCACTTGGTACTGTGTCGCTGATTAAAAGAATCGGTTTTCTCAGGCGGACTGTACTTTTCCAAACTTGGTAATATTTTAATAGGAACACCGTCGCCGTCACTAGCACCGGTCATATGCTCGACGCAACCCAATTTCCACTCGCCGGCCAAATTCACGAATATCGAAGCCATGCAAACGTTGTTGTGTTTCAAGTTTCCATCGTTGTTGAGAAAACTCAAAGCTCTCTGCGAAATAAAGTTTGATTATTAGGTAATAATAATTTACCATCTCACGAAGAGTGAAAGAGAACAGAAAACTGCATCGAGTACTCAACTGTTATCTGAAAAATACCCCACGACAAGTACATATCCTTCTCTTGAATACTTCGCCAGGAATTGGTTAGATACGCGTTCAGTGGTTCCACAAATTCTGTTACCAGCAATAAAGCTTTATCTGTCTACATAACAAAACCACAACGTGTATCAATTTCAGTCATTTCGCTGGCAAAACTCGTAACTCTGAACGAGTAACGTACTTCGTGACTATCAATATACTGCAAAATACTCGGATGTCGAAGCGTCTTCAATCGTTTGACAGAATTCTTGGCCATACTGAGCTGGTTTTCTGTACTACCGTGACAATTGAACAGGAAAATGGAAACATCGTCGCCACCATTCTGAAACACGCAATATCGAAGAATTAAATGACCACGTAGAATAGCACGTAGAGTAAATAGGAGTATGATCGACGATTGTGTGACGATGACGAATACGAACGAGTTTTTATATACCTTTTTCTTGCCTTTATGTAAGTTCCAAACACTGTCTTCGGAATTTGAGAAAAGAGATTCTCCGATTTCGTAAGCGAAATCTTTCGACGCATCTCTCGAGAAAAATGACCACATTTTTGCAAGTACTTACAACGGGCCGATCGATGGTAGCCAATTTTTGTTTTCGTCGCACAAATTACATTCAAACGTTTCACATCAACTTGACAATTTTCATTTTTAAAACACTAGAGATGCAAGAATTTGAATTTTTTCGAGATATGAAATATCGAACCTTCGAACCCATATTTTTATCACTCGTCAGCTTATCAATTTACCCCCTTCACCGGTTCTCCCTGTGTGTTTTGACATCGCAAATAGCACGTGGGATGTGACACTTCGTTTAAAATAACCGTGCATTTCAATTCTTTTAATCGAGACTCGTTCAGTCGTTCGCCTGATTCAGCCCGATTCGTCGCAACTAGTCGCAACCTGTTCACTTCACCAAGTTCAGTAATAATTAATAAACTAATTTAAAAAAATGTAAAATCTTGAGACTTGTAAGTCATGGTCACGTCGGTCACTGCTTGGCTGGTAGATGTGTCACCAAAAAGTCACCACTTCACCAGTGTATAAAATACGACTTGTCTATGTTCTGGTGAATCCTGGTCCCTGGTCCTGGTGACTTCTGGCTGGTGAATCAGTCACCATGTCACCAAAGATTCACCAGAAGTCACCAGTGACCAGATGAACAGAATTGCTCAAATATGGTCACCGCTTGGTGGATCTGTCACCAAAATGTCACCCCATTGTATAAAATTAAAATATGACTTTTCTATGTTCCGGTGAATCTTGGTGATTTCTTTCTGATTCTGGTGAATCAGTCACCATTTCACCAAGATTCACCAGAACTACCAAAAATCACCATATGTGCAAAATTGCTCAAATATGGTCACTGCTTGGTGGATCTGTCACCAAAAAGTCACCAGGGTATAAAATATGACTTTTCTATGTTCTAGCTGGTACTTCTGGTGAATCCTGGCGACTTCTGGTGACAAATTACGAAATTAACCAGAATTCACCAGAAGCAGGGATGGAAACCGAAATGAAAAAAAATATCGGTTATTTTTTTAGCGGTTATTTTTTTCAAAATTATTTATTATGGTTACGGTTAAGGGTTACGGTTATGACCCAAAAAAATACAGGTTACGGTTAAAAATAAAGGTTACGGTTTTTTTCATTTATCAAAAATTAATTGCACTTTTAATGTCAAAAAAGTGCGCCTGCGGCCAAAAAAACGAGAAAAAATGCAATTTTACAGTCGTTTTTTGAGTTTGAAGAAAATTTTAGAAAAATTGAGCCCTTTTTTTCTCAAAAATCATAATAAATGTTATATTTTACACAAAAAAAATGAGATTTTTACTCAAAAAAATAACCGTTATGTGTTTAACCAAAACAAAAAAATGAATTGGTTAAGGTTATGGTTAAAAAATTTCAAATCAATAATATTGGTTATGGTTACGGTTACGGTTACAGTTTTTGCCTCATTTTAGCGGTTAAAATTCATTTTGGTTAAAAATTTCGGTTACGGTTTCCATCCCTGACCAGAAGTCACAAAGTGAGTTTTCAACTTTTTTAGTGGTGACTTCATGATGAAAAAGTCAAGAGAATGTCCTAATCAGCTTTTGAAAAATTTTTTGAGCATCTGGTGACTTCTGGTGACAGTCGTGACAGATTCACCAGAATTACCCGGAAGTCACCGAGTAAGTTTTCCACTTTTGCAAACATGACCTTATGATGAAAAAAATCATGATAATCTCTTCAGAGCCATTGAAAATATTTTTGAGAGTCTGGTGACTTCTGGTGAATCTTGGTGACTGATTCACCAAAAGTCACCAGATGAACAGAATTGCTCGAATATGGTCACTGCTTGGTGGATCTGTCACCAAAAAGTCACCAGGGTATAAAATATGACTTTTCAGGGTGTCTAACAAAATCTGAAGACTAAAAAGAAGGACTTTAGAAGGACCTTGGAAGGGCCTTTTGGAAGAACATTTTCAATACCAACTGATATCCCCCCCATTCATTTTTACAAAATTTCCAAAAAAAAAAACTTCAAAAATTTATAATTTTTAAAAGAAACGAAAAAATTAATAATATTTAAATAGACATGATCGGTTTCTTTTTCAGAGCGTCTGGTGTCCACCAAATTCAAAAAACAAAATTTCGTACCTTTTTCGAATTTTTTTCATATTTTTTTCACACGCCATATTTTTAAGTTCTTTTCAGACATAAAAATTGAGTAATTATTGGGAAACTATTTTAATGAAAATTCATAATATCAGGGATTGTACTCAAATTTTTCTGAAAAAAGTAACTTTAGTAACCAAAAAGTAATCAAAAAAGTGATTTAAAAAATGTTTAGTGTAAAAAACAGAGACGAGCATAAAACTTTCCATACAAAACATTACATTTTATTTTCAGGAGCGTGATGAATCGATGTGTAGTGGGAGACGCATTGGGGGGGGGGGGGGGTGATATTGAGAAATTCTCTCAACTTTTCTCGCTAGAATTTTCCAATTATTTACTCCACACTCCCCCCTTCACACCAAGATTTTTCCAACTAATTGGCCAGATTTGGTTCAAACCATTTCTTAAAAAAGGGAAGTTGGAAACAAAAATGTCGAATAAAATTTTTTTGAATTTTTTTATCGATTGGATTATGTTTTTGGATTTCTCGAGTTGATTTTCCCATTCTAGGAAATGTTTGAAAATTGATGTAAGTAGTAGAATTCAAACCTGATCGAGCGATTCAAGGGTGAAAAAACTGTGAAAAATTGATAATTCAAAACGTAAAACATCATTTTTTATGCGAAAAGTTGATTTTCATAGCTTCAAAACTTTCAAATCTTCAAAGGCTTTAGAAATAACATAAGCGCCCGAGCGAAGCGAGGGCAAAAATTTTGAAAATTCACAATTCCTGAGGGGTAAATCAGCATTATTTTTGATTTGAGGAATCAATTTTTCTACCCTTTAACTTCGGTTCGAGAAAAAAAAAAAGCTGTGGAAAATTGACAAAATGAGATGTAAAACAACGCCATTCCTGATTTTGATTAAATGACAGAATTATTTGAAAATTTGAAAAAAAGAAGGACTTTTTATACTGACTTTTTCGAAAAGAAGGACCCATAGGCAAAAAGACAAACTTTTACTGACCTAGAAGGACCGGAAGGACCGTTAGACACCCTGCTTTTCTATGGTCTGGTGAATCCTGGTGACAGATTCACCAGAAGTCACCAAGTCACCAAGTACGTTCTCCACTTTTGCAAACGTAACTTTATGATGAAAAAATCATGAAAATCTCGTCAGAGCCATTGAAAATAATGAAAATATTTTTGAGACTTTGGTGATTCCTAGTGATTTTTAGTGAATCACTCACCAAGATTCACCACAAGTCACCAGATGTGCAAAATTGCTCAAATATGGCCACTGCTTGGTGGACGTGTCACCAAAAAGTCACCAGTATATAAAGTATGACTTTTCTATGTTCTGATGAATCCTGGTGACTTCTGGTACCAGATTCACTTCACCAGAAGTCACCAAGTAAGTTGCCCACTTTTGCAAACGTGACTTTATGATGAAAAAATCATGAGAATCCCCTCCGAGCCATTGAAAGTATTTCTGAGAGTCTGGTGATTCCTGGTGACTGATTCACCAGAAGTCACCAGATGAACAGAATTGCTCAAATATGGTCACTGCTTGGTGGAGGTGTCACCAAAAAGTCACCAGTATATAAAATATGACTTTTCTATGTTCTGGTGAATCCTGGTGACTTCTGGTGAAGTGGTGAAAGATTCACCAGAATTCACAAAGTGAGTTTTCGACTTTTTTAGTGGTGACTTAATGATGAAAAAATCATGAGAATCTCCTCCGAGCCATTGAAAATTTTTGCGAGGGTCTGGTGTGTCCTTGGTGAATCTTGGCAATTTCTGGTGGTGATAGATTCACCAGAATTCACCAGAAGTCACCAAGTAAGTTTTCCACTTTTGCAAACGTATCTTTATGATGAAAAAATCATGAAAATCTCATCAGAGCCATTGAAAATATATTTGAGAATTTGGTGATTCCTAGTGATTTTTGGTGAATCACTCACCAAGATTCACCAGAAGTGCAAAATTGCTCAAATATGGTCACTGCTTGGTGGATGTGTCACCAAAAAGTCACCAGTATAAGTATATAAAGTATGACTTTTCTATGTTCTGGTGAATCCTGGTGTCTTCTGGTGACAGATTCACCAGAAGTCACCAGAAGTCACCAAGTAAGTTGTCCACTTTTGCAAACATGACTTTATGATGAAAAAATCATGAGAATCTCCCCCGAGCCATTGAAAATATTTTTGAGAGTCTGGTGATTCCGGGTGACTTCGGGTGAATCTCGGTGACTGATTCACCAAAAGTCACCATATGTGCAAAATTGCTCAAATATGGCCACTGCTTGGTGGATTTGTCACCAAAAAGTCACCATCGTATAAAATATGACTTTTAGTTTTTCATGTTGTAGTGAATCCTGGTGATTTCTGATGAATCAGTCACCAAGATTCACCAGAAGTTACCAGGTGTGCAAAATTGCTCAAATATGGTCACTTTGAGTCTGACTTGATATTCACTTTTGGACACTCGATCATCATCTGCTAATAAAATTTTACTACCGACGACAGATGTAGACAACGCGATACGACGAATCTACTAAATTTCTTTTCAAGAACACAACGTAGAAGTTTCATTCACTTAGGTACCTACCTAAATTAACAAAAAGTAGAACACACGTACGCGTTAAATCATTGTATTTTTAAAATTTTGGTTTTTAGGATTAAAATATAAGTTACAACTTTATAATAAAGAACACTAAATAAAAGCAAAAAAATATAACAATTAATAAATGCCATCTTTTTTTTTCAAAACTAGACTAGCGGGTAAAATCAAGAACATAGACTTGAAAAAGGGGACAGGGGAATAGAGAAGAAAGAGGGCCAGGGGGATACGTAACTTTACACTACCTCTTACACAATAATTGACGTATAAAATATATATTTTTTCAATTTCTCGACTATAAGTATTATGCTCGTCTTTTTTTGGAATAAGTAAGCAATACGTTATTAATGTAACGATATGTTAGAAAAGAATGTATAATAATATAGGAAATAGGAATAAAATGAGAATCACTACACCATAATATTATAGAGAGACCTCTGTATCACAATTATTGAATTTGTCTTAATTGGCTTACATGGGACTTGGGAGGTGAGGGTGAAATTCAAATTTGAAAGTGAATAAGAGATCGGACACTATATTTCTACGTAACAAATATGCTTCGTTTGATTGAAAAATATATATAGGATATGAGAAATTATTGCTGTCAAGTATAAGATTTAACAGATATGTGATTTAATGATATGTACAATCTTACTAAAAAAATATTGACTAGTTTATCATTTAATTTTGGTAAAATTTAATATTTGGTAATAAACCTTTGTTCGATATGAAAAAAATTCAAGTTATATTATTTTGGATATTTCACTTAATCAACATTATAAAAAAAATAATAATGATAAAATAAAATAAAAATTTGATTATATGTAGTGAGCATTGATGTACCTAGTGAGCAAGAAAAAAAAAATTAAAATAGTTACATCAATTCAAAATTAGGCAAAAATAATTCATTTTTTCAAAAATCAGCTCATTTTCCTTGATTTTTAAGAATTTGTTTCAAAGTTTGTTCATATTTGGAACAATTTTCGTTTTCATCTACAAAATTATAGATTTTTATTCTCCTTCAAAAACCAAATAATAGATAGAATAATTTAATATTACCCACGAAATCCATAAAAAAAATTTATAATGCAACGCTAACGTGACTATTCATCGTAAAAAATAATTATAATTAGGTATTATGATATGATGAAAAAAACTTACATAATTTTTTCGTCAAGGCTATAATAAAAGATTAATTTTTCATTTATTTTCATTCAGATATTCATGTTTTTACTATGTTTTTTTTTTCGAAGTATGAATCATATTCGCCAAAACATTTTTTTCATTTACAAAAAAAATTGCATAAATTATTCAGGTGCATTCGTGCAAAAAACAAGGATTACTTAATTAGTCAAGTAATTTTACAATCAATGCCAAAACAAATGAAGACAATTCGTGATTAGTGTGAAAGTACTTTTTTTAAGGTGAGAAAAAGAGAACAACACTAAGTGCCATTAATTGACGTTTTAAAAAAAATATTTAAAAAACCATAAATTGATATAAATGAGTTTTAGAGGCAAGAGTACCATTCGAGAAAATGTTTAAAAATGAAATAATTAAATTAAATAATTTATAAGTTAAAGGATAAGAATGTAATACAGGATTGATAAGTTTAGTTATTCAAGCAAATTAAATTAAAACCAAAACTGTCGTTTTGATTTTTTTTCCTTCCATAAAAATAATATTTTAGCAACATTTTGATTGATGAGAGCTTGATTGATTCATTTAAAAGGGGGAAGATGGGAAGAACAATGTGATAAACATTTAGAGTCTTCTTAGAAGACCAACAAATAAACGACTCAACAAACAAACAAAACCGTAACAAAACCAAAACACCACTCAAGGTAAAAAACAAAAAAATAAAGTAAAAATACGGGCAAGTTAAATAAAGCGGAATAAGGAAAAAAATATATCCTAAACAATAATAAACCCTTGGGACAGCTCGAATAGTAGAAATGAAATGAAAAATGAAAATAAACCGAATGAATCAGAAGCTACACGAACGCAAATCATACGTAATGTCGGTCAATTTAAAAACCATACGAAGCAACAAAGACTAGAAAAAAACAAGACTTATCACAATTTTTTCGTTAAAACGCAAATATAAAGCAATAAATTGGAGATCATTTAAATCAGGGAAGTACATAGCAAATGAAATGCTGTAAGGATAATTAAAAAAGAAAAAAAATTGAAATGAAAACCAACGAAACGAAAAACAAGTCAAACTCGTAAAAGTAGTTTTTTTAAAAAACAATCCCAATTAACACATCTGAAGGTCGAACCCGCTTACTCCATCGTATCGTATTGAACTTTATTCACTTTCAAATAACGATAGATGGAATAACCTGCGATGGTAAATAATGCACAGACAGCTAGTAAACTTCCAAATACAAATGGTGCTGTTTCGCTGCGGAATGAGCCAGCTCCTCCTTCAGCACAGAGGTATTCTAAGCAAAGTTTTATATAAATTAAATATCGAATACTTCAATACTTGATTGAATAAAAATCACGATTTTACGTTACTCGTGAGTACATACCTGGTCCGAAATCGTTGTTCTTGAAGATGAAAGGTTCGACAGTCAACTCTCTCAGGAGGAGCTTAACTTTAAGATCTTGAAACGCTGGATCGAATAAATTAATTTCTATTTCACGATGGCATTTGAATGATCTACCGACTGGCGTGACTAAGAGTAAATCTCCTTGGGGAGTTTGGGCATTTATCACAGCATCTAAAGGGAGAAAAAACTATTAGTACGGTGTCTATTTGGCTAACTCGAAGAATGAGCTATACGTACTAGGATGGTTGATATGCTTGAATACGGATTCTTTCGTGTTGAAAGTCAATTGAACACGATTAACAAACCACCTTTCACCACCAGGAGTCTGTAGAAAAAAATTAAACAATATTACCATTCTGCGAATGTAGGTACTCGGGCTCAAAGATATGCAAAAATGCTTACTTTTTCAAATCTGAACGTTAATTCGAACGTTTTCCATTTTATAACTAGAACTGAATCATCTTCATTACTGCAGTCTCCAGCTACCTCAACTTTATCAGGAACAAATGCGTCACTTTCCTGATGATAATTCATAAGTTCACGAATAAAAAATCATCCTTTTAAAAATAGCAACACAAACCAGCCACGAAATTACGATATGAACTACGAACCTCTTGTTCGTTCAGTTTCGTTGTGTATAAAAAGCTGATCAACGCATCAACAGTCATCAAAATACACGTCGTACCATCTTCCTCGTTATTTAACCGATAAGTTGCGATATTTGAATTACCTATATAACGAAACGTAATTTATTTCAATACAGAATACGACAATTGAATTTTACATTACTCATGATAAGAAAGTACACACTTTCGCCCCTTCTATGCGGGGCGAAAAGCCCTCTTTTCATCCCGGCACTTTCGACCCGCGTCAACTAAACACGTACAGAAGTTTTCCACCCGCGTTAACCAAACACAAGCCGAAACCTATCGAAAAGATAACAAACGCGAGTAGGCTTACATGAGTAACACATTGTTATGAGATTATTGAGATTTTTCTGGGTTTTGCGTTAATCAAGCATTGAATTATTTTGTTGTTTGTGAAGTCAAAAGTGTGTGGTTATGGTCAGTTCTTTCGTCATGTGCATGTGCTGTGTTTGTTCGAATTTTGTTTGAATAACGATTTATTTATCTTACATATTTCATTACCCATGTAATTAAAATTAATAACTTGCACAATATTATACTCTGCA
Organism: Planococcus citri; assembly: GCF_950023065.1. Classification (NCBI taxonomy): domain Eukaryota; kingdom Metazoa; phylum Arthropoda; class Insecta; order Hemiptera; family Pseudococcidae; genus Planococcus; species Planococcus citri. The sequence goes on along the minus strand of NC_088679.1, from coordinate 16,113,376 downwards.
TTCTGCAGAGACTCAAGACTCAACTGAATACCATGGTCCCCACATACTAGCAGCGACGAATGCGTATACTTTCTTATAATTCGTAATGTAAAATATCTTACATTATAAGGTGTGAGAGTGAACTTTTTAACGACGAGTAAATTTTGCTTCACTCGCCTTCGGCTCGATCAGCAAACTTTTGCTACCTCACTCGCTTCGCTCGTTCGGTAGCAGTTACTTCCCTCACCTTCGGTTCGTTCAGTAAACTCGTCCACTTCACTCGCCTTCGGCTCGCTCAGTGAACAATACTCGTCGTTAAAACGTCCACTTTCGCCCCTTATGGTGTAATATACTATTACCCTCACTAATAAAACTTACTAGCTGGAGTTGTTTTCACTTTACTGCCTTTTATCAGGTTCATTTTCTTAATTGATTCGACTTTCTTGGTATCTTCGACATCCTCTTTCGTACTTTTCGCAGCCTAAAAACGAATTGAAAATTAATCACTTTCATTCAAACGTGCAGCACGGATTTCAGTAATATACTCACACTTTTAGTAGTCTGATTAGGTATTCGGGATGTCGTGGAAACCATCGTAGGTGTTGTGACTAGAATCTTCGCATTCGTTACATCTGAAGTGACATTTTTGACAGAACTATTCGATTCTTGACTAGCGCATAAGCAAACGATAGGAAACAAACAAAGCAAACCTGCGAAAAGTTATCACAAATTAGTGCGAGCACGACGTAAAATACAAGTTATATAGTAAAATGGACACACTTACATGATATGTGCGCAAAATATGCTACATTTATGTACATTTTGACCAACATCTATTGATATGTTGAATACGGGATAAAATACGTTACTAAACAATTTTCTAAACAATCATTTATCAATACGGAGTATTCTTCAATGAATTAATTAACGTAATCGACGAAACTTGAATGAGATATTTCTTCGAAATATGAAAGGAAAATGAAAATCAAAACACTTTTCACCCACGAAAATTTCCACCCTTTCACAGCTCAAAAAGTTCAAAAGGATCAGCAGGATCAGCGAGAGAATAAAAAAATGTCTAGTTTGCAAATAAAGTAGGATCTAATTTCATGATGAGGTATGTTTTTCGCACCTCCTCATAAAAAATACGCAGCAAATTGGTGCAAATTAAAGAGCTAAATCAAAACCTCCTTTATTTTTTTTATCAATCTCAAAAATAAAATTATTTCTACTTGAATGCTTTTATTGCGAAGAATTTTCAACGTAAGGTGTTAATTTAATACGATTACAGTACATGAGTACAAGGGAATGGTAGGTACTGTAATCTAATCAGTTGTCATTTCGTCATTTTCTCCAAATTTTTCAGTACCACCGGCACATTTCCAACACAAATTAAACTACCTACTTTCAAGTTTCATTTCAGTCAACGAAATCTTCGAATCAATTCACCGTTTTGAAATTTTCAACAACTTCATGTTTCGGTACAAATACAATAGCTAAATCATATCTTCGAAGATGACTGATTGGCAATCTGAAAAAGTAGTTGTTGTCCATTTCACATTTAGGTACTTTTTCTCAACTTGTTCCTAATCATGGATTGTCTCAACTTGCAGAGAAATTCCTCAACATGGATACAAAATCGAAGCTTAAAATCAAAGACGCCAAGAAGATTAAGGATTACGTTAGTATTGATGTACAATTCCGACTTGGCGAAAATATTACGAATCAAACGAGTTGAGATTGAAGAATTTATGTGAATCTAAGTAGGTACATTGGTACATAGATTGAATAGGAACTTGAAAATGATTCCACTTCAATATTTTAAACAATAATTTGTTGTTCCAGTTGAAAAAACTGGCACTGCGAAAGAATTCGTCGAACCAGTTTTCCAGTTTCCGGAAGGATGTGATAAAGTAGCTCTTTGGCAAGGAGGGTTGTGTTTGTGTTACAGATAAACAAACTCATCCTCGTAGCTTTTGCAGCTATATTTCTCACTTGAAACTCCAAAGCCATAATATACTATCATTCCTAAGACTGCGATTTATCTCTAATCATAATTAATACACTATTTTTTCAATTTTTTAAATTGAAATAAAAACACACAATTTTCAACAAAATTATATAAAAATGGCACTCACAAAATGCACATGTTATTGATACATAAAAACACGCGGCAAAAAGGGTACAGAGAGAAACATACAGGCAAACAAGAACACTACATATTATCTACTTTGTTACAACGATAAGAAAGGGGAAAATAATTGGGGTAACGGGACTGTAAAATACAAGAAAATAACAACGTATCAAATCCATTATAATCTAAAATACTATCACATATAACCGTCAAATTCACACGGTTCACAATAATACTTACACATTTTAAAACTCGAATTAACAAAAATAAGCTCTAAGAAACCGATAATTAATTACAAACAATTAACAAATACAAAATACTGAAATACATTAACAAAATAAAACCCATAAAAAATACATTTTTCTACAAATTCCCTAAACTTTACATTGGGGGGGCATCGGTATCAGGACGGAAAAGCTCTTCGATCGTTTTACTAAGAGCTTGAAAAGTCGGCCTTTTAGCCGCTTCGTATTGCCAACATTCTCGCATTATGTTGGAATACACGTGAGAAGGGCAGTCAGGTGGACACTCTAGACGGATATTGTTCCTAAGAGCGTTCAACATGTCATCAACACTCTGTTGATCGATCGGTAATCGAGGATCTTCTCCGTGGGTAAACATCTCGTATAAGGTGACACCGTAAGACCATACGTCCGATTGAGGAGAGAATTTACCGTATTGTATTGATTCCGGAGCGTACCTAATGAAAACGAAGAGTTGATAGAATGATAATACGACGAAAAGAGAAACACATTGAGAGCTAGACTGTACTTACCATTCTATCGGCAAATGTCGTTCGGTTTTGAACTGGTAGTAATTATTGTTACCGATAAACTGAGCCAGACCAAAATCCGATATTTTTACGTGGGTATCGCTCACCACTAAAATATTACGAGCAGCTAGATCACGATGCACAATTTTCTTCTCGCTCAGATAAGCCATACCCTAAAAAAAGAACACGTTAGTATTTTTCAAGTACTTCCAAGTCTGCAAATCAGCTTCCAACTTCCATCTCCAACTCACCAAGGCTACATCTAGAGCAAATTTCAGTAAACGAAGGGTACTCAATCGATCACGATTTATATTCAAGTAGCACCGCAATGATCCGTGATCGATGTATTCTAAAACCAGACACAGATCTGGATCTCTAATAATACCTTTTATCTTGACTATGTTTGGATGATCCAATTTCTACGTGAAAATTTTTAAAAAATATTAATACGCGTTCTTTAACGATGAAGCCACAAAAAAAAAACAGCGTACTTTCATGATAGAAATTTCTCTATCGAAGTCAGCGAGTCTGTCACGTGTTAAAGTGTGCGTTTTCAATTTCTTTACAGCGACTTTTTGGGCGTCTTCTTCAGCATGCCAGTGTTGCAACATTCCTTTAAACACTTCACCGTGAAAACCCTGAAAAAAATTACAACAATAAAAAGTACTGTCTATTGCATCTTTTTTTTTTAGAACAATAACACGGACTTCCAAGCAGAAAAATGGCAGCCTCTCCACCCCCCCCCCCAAAAAAACCTGTTGTAAATAGATACAAAATTTAGAGTATTAGTCGGGGAGCTCACTTAAGGAGGAATTGCACAAAATTTTTCAAACTGTACAAAGGTAGATCGAAAGATCAAGCAAATATTTATCACCTGTCAAAATTTCAAGGGCTAAAGTGCGTTTTTCGATTTTTGGAGAATTTTTGACAATCAAATTTAGGCCAAAAATGAGGGAAAAAACCAAAATTTTACCAAATTGACCAAGAAAGCTGAAATTTGGGACACACCCTATTTCCGACATGTCCAAATCGATTGGAAACGATTTCAAACCGTTTTGAGCAGTTCTGGAGCCTCCAGCAGATTTTTGAAACTCGAAATTCCCACAAAATTTCATCAAATGGAGTTGGATAGCCGAAATTTACCCCGCAAACTAATTTCAATATGCTACGAAGTCAACTGCAGGGGGATTTCAAGTTGTTGTGGAGCATCCAGCGATTTTTTGAAAATCACTGGAGCCTCCAGGAGATTTTTGAAACTTTAAATTTCCTAAAAATTTCATCAAACGGAGATGGAAAGTCAAAATTCATTCGGCAAACTAATTTCAATACGCTACGAAGTCGTCTGCTGGTGGATTTCAAGTCGTTTTGGAGCCTCCAGCGACTTTTTGAAAGGTCATGTGGTGTTTTTGGAAAATTGAAATTTCCAAAAGGTAGCTGGAAGCTTCAAAATCATTTGAAACCACCATGTAGTCGACTTCATATCGCAGTGAAATTAGTTTGCGAAGTAAATTTCTGCTTGCCAACTCCATTGGGTAAAATGTTGCGGAAATTTTAAGTTTCAAAAATCTGCTGGAGACTCTAGGAATTTTCAAAAAGTCACTGGAGGCTCCAAAATGACTTGAACTCACGTGAAGTCGTCTTCAGAGATTGCTAAAATTAGAGTGCAGAGTAAATTTCCACTTTTCATCTCCATTTGATGAAATTTTCACAAGTTTCATAAATCTACTGGAGGCTCCAGTAATTTTCAAAAAGTCACCAGGAGACTCAAATCCACTTGCAGTCGACTTCGTAGCGTATTGAAACTAGTTTGCAGAATGAATTTCGTCTTTCCAACTCCATTTGATGAAATTTTGTGGGAATTTCGAGTTTTAAAAATCTGCTGGAGGCTCCAGAACTGCTCAAAACGGTTTGAAACAGTTTCCAATTGATTTGAGCATGTCGAAAACAGGGTGTGTCCCAAATTTCAGCTTTCTTGGCCAATTTGGTAAAATTTTGATTTTTTCCCTCATTTTTGGCCTAAATTTGATTGTCAAAAATTCACCAAAAATCGAAAAACGCACTTTAGCACTTGAAATTTTGACAGGTGATAAATTTTTGCTTGATCTTTCGATCTACCTTTGTACAGTTTGAAAAATTTTGTGCAAGTCCTATGTTGGAACGCAAAATCTGCGATTTCGGCATTCCTCTCAAATAAAGTGGCCGCCATTTCGCCATTTTGTAAGTAGGACCATTTTTTTTTGAGTACAAGGGCTAGAAATGTCCCTTAGGACTCGCCCTTCAAGAAAAAAGTTGCCCCGGAGGATCGACCGGGGGGGGGGGTGAAATTTATTCTCAAGTGGGCTCTCCGACTATACGTGTTTCAATATTGCTGAACTTCATTTTCGCTCCTGGAAAAATTCAAAAATTGTGCTGGAGTCTCAGAAATGGTCGGAAATCGTAAAATTCGAGTTTGAGAGACTGGTTTCAAACAAAATACAGCGATTCGTACAACTTTTAAGAATTTTCTAGCGAACAGAAAAATTTTGATTTTTTACCTCTTCCAGTCAAAACCCCATTCGAACGCTTAAAAGCTCGTATTGTTCGATCGAAAAATATATAGTATTTTCGTACTTCTCCAATACGTCCGTTTAGAATAAGCTGCCATTCGCGATCCAGTTCAAAAATACTCTGTATGCTGGAAATAGCATTATCTCCAAGACTGTACTCGGTTTGACTAAATATCGACAATACTGAATTCGTTCGGGATGAGTTCTCGATTCGTTTATAAGTCTGTTCGAAAAAAAAAATATTTTACACGTGAATATTTGAAATCATCGATTCGTTACAAAGCAAAAAAAAAAGGTAATATATTTTACCTGCGGAGAGCTTTTCATCGGGAACATCAAATCGGAAGTGGTATTACCATTCATATGCAATAAATCAGCTGAACATCTTTCTTCTCCGTCGTCTACAAATGTGGTCACTGAAATGATAATCAAATCGTTAATAATCATGATCATGGTTTCTTTCCCAACGCTGCAAACTAACGTTACAATCGTCAGTGTCACGACGGTTAATGTAATACCTGTAAGCTCGGAGAATAAACTAGAACTCAAATCGTCACTTTCTTTTGATTTATTCGAAACATTATCTTGCATACTGTCGAATGATGGTGCGATCGTAGTATACGAATGACCTTGTCGCGCGTTGTATACTGAAACAACAACAACAGGAAGATTTAGATTTTTAGAATAATTTCAAATTTTAAATCATCGATGAAATTCTATAATAAGGTGGGATAAAAGGCAAAAAAAACAATAGGTAGAAATTTCATGAAGTATCTTGTTCGATTTACAAGATGAGGGCTCTCACCTTGATAAAGAATCTGATTAATATCACGCATAACCGCCTGTGGTCTTTTACGATGATCGGTTTCGTTATGCCAACATTCTCTCATTACGTAATATACGGTATCAGGACACCCAATTGGCTGAGGAAGCATTTTACCGCTTTTGTAAAACTGTAAGGGGAAAAAAATGCCATCGGTAAACGAGTAAAATTTCCCAACCCTCGACGAAAAAATAATCAAAAGACGCAAGTACCTTTCTGATTACGCTGGCTTCGGCCAAAGGAGGCGATTTACCGTAGCTGAAAATTTCCCAAATAGTCGTTCCAAAAGCCCAAACATCGGCCGCCACAGAGTTTCGGGCTTCATTCATGTTATCATCTTGGTGTTCCGGAGGGATCCAGTGTAAACTGCAAACATCATTCAATCGATTAAAAAAACCATTAAACGAGTCCCAAAATGATAGGTAAATTTGATCGATTATTTACTCTGCATCGGTGTAGTTTTCGTGTAATCCAGGATCAGATAATTTAACAGTGAATGAATTCTCCGTATGGGAGGATACTAATACTTTACGACATCTGATGTTTCCATGAACGAAACCAGCTTCTTCCTACAAAAATGGGGAAAAAAGCTCGATGAAACTTCGTACTCGCATTCGATATGTTGATTTAGACGTCGAATAACGTACCAGATACCACAAGGCGTTTGCTAAATACGTAGCAGCTTCGACTAAATCGACTTCTTTGATAGGTAGACGACTATCGGCGTTTTCTAAATAATGGTCCAACTGTCCCATCGGCAAATACTCCGTGACCATTGAAATGGGATTCGATAACGTAAGTCCGAAAAATTTAACAACCGCGTTTGAAGTAACAAAAGCCCAACGATTGGTTAACGAAAGGAATTCCTTGATAAGAACACAATGATACGTTTTTAAAAAACCATAAACGCAGCGGGATAAAATTAGTCGAAGAAATCCTATTTACTTGTAAATATTTATCTTTATAGCTTTCCTTTAATACTTTCATGGCTACGTTTTTTTTCGTATTGTCGGTAGTCCAAATAGCTCGGTAAACTGTAGTGAATTGATTTCTTCCTTCTTTGGGTTTATCTTTATTATGAAAAATAAAGAAATGAGTAAACGAACAAATTATTTTCGAATGCAAATACATCGAACTCGACTTACGTTTGAAATACATCAAGGTTCTCGTATCAATACACAACGGCATGGTCTTTGGTAACTCTTTCTTGCTGAGAGCTTTCTGCGCATAGGCGCATGTTTCAGTCTGACATATTAATAAATTCGATTGATCTAAACACAACGATATTGTATCAAACTGTGTGACATTCATCGTGCGGAGAAAAACTCAAATTGATTATAAATACCGAATTCAGACGGTGGCAAGCACTCGCGAAGTATAAAATCTGCCGGTTCGGTTTTATGAGCAGCGATGATAGCGGGTATAGAAGCGTAGGTGGTTTTATTACTACACAGTCTGTATTGCTGGTTATTGGTCATTTCGATTTTATATGTGACTGGTTTGGTGCTGAAAAAATTCGTTTATCAGTACTATAGTCATTGCATGAGTAAGAAAGGTGATTGATAATTATGTATTTACCTCGCTTTGGTACAAACGTCGATGAAGTACGTATCGTATTCTACATCACTCTCCCTCAAAATAAAACAGCCTATTTTATTGCTACGTTTTTCCTCTAGTTTATGGTACGCGAATTCGCCACTGAAATCATCACTGATTAGCGATCACGAAAAAGAAGATATGATTTATAAAATGACGTTCGATAAATATACCTAATAGGTCCGTGACATTTCAGGGGTTGTAATTTTAATAAAGATGGTGTCGCTAGATCACGACAAAGGTTAAATATCCATTTCACCATTAATCTGTAATATCCATCGAGTAACGAAACAAATGCCATCATTTCGGATAATGGACGAAATTGCAAATACAACGGGATTCCATTTTTACGTGATATTTCAACGGTTCCTTCTTTACGTATATTTAAATAACATAAATCGTCGATTGAGCAAACATGTTCGATCTGCAACAAACAAAACACAAAAAAAAAATGAATCAATGAACCAAAATATGGATTGAATAAACGGAATTGACCAATACTCACTTCATCTCTACCTTCGTATTTCATACTAATACCGGGATAAACATCGTGAAAAGGATCAACAGTGATTCGCACCGTCTCAGGTTTATGTTCGCCGTTAATAACAGCTGCATAACTTTCATTTAGATAATTAGGAACAATTTTTTCGAATTGATCGAGGTAACCACTTTTCACATAAAACGCATCGTAATTCGACTTATTCTGTCCGAGTTCGTTCAAAGCCTTTATCAATGGTTTCTTGACGAAGAAAAGATGCTGTTTTAGCACCACCGGAGGTACATATTTTTGATAGTCGTTAATGACGTCTTCTTTGGACAGACCGTCTTCGATGATAGCGAGAAACATGTTCAGTACACTCAGTCCGAAAATTTCGTTCTTGAACTTTCGGTAAATCTGTTTGGGAAACTGGTTACGTAGGATTCCGTATTTGATTTGATTGAAACAGAAATCATAAGCGTGCGGGTCGATATCTTGTAAACGATTCATGTCAGGAACAGTGAATCGCATACGGAATTCGAAATCTTTGTAGGGTATTCCTTCGACGTCCGCGCTCAAGTGTAGCCATATCGAGGTAGCTTTGATACGTATAGCGAATAAATGTCGAGCGACGGGACCGATTTTTAAATTTTTACATGTTTCTATGATCAAATCTTCGACTGTTGTCTTTTCATCAGTGTTTATCTTGAAATTGGACGAATGTGTTTCGACGTTTACCGTGTTCATGGTGGCGGACGGTGCGGAAATTCGAATCACCTTTTCATTACTACAGATCACGATGCGATAATTATTGCGTTAAACTTTTCAGCTCTTTATAAAAATTAACGTAGAATCGATTCGATCATTGAAAAAAATTACAATTTTCTGAATTTTCTGAATAAAAATATCAAAAATCTGAACGAAAACAAAACAAATTGATATCAATGCGAAATATCACAGAAAAAAAAACTGTAGTTGAATGTGAAGTGCCTCCGTAATTTCAAAATGCCGGTGATGTTGTCACCGTTATTTTGAAATTTCGCGTATTTTACGGTAATTCTCAAGTAAATTACTATTCCCCGCCATGATTTTCCTTCTCAACTCCTTTTCACATCCCCACTCTATTCCTTTCCAGTAATTTCTTTGAAGTTTGAGCGTTTTTCTTGCAACTTTCGACATCCATCTTTGTCAAACTTTGCTCATAACGGAAAACTGGTTACGGGTTGCTCGCGAATAATTTCTTTTTTCTTCGGTGTTTGATGGATTAATTGTATTATTTCTATCTCGTTTTATTTTAATTGAATGCTGTAATGTACAATGTTATGGTTTCAAGTACATTTAATGCGAGAATTAACGATTTGGTGAGTAATTTATCGAAAATAGTTTCGTACCTATTGTTCGTTAGACGAACCCCCGCGCCTAAACATGTGGTAGGTAATTGTGTTTTATTTCGTTTTTTGTTAATTGAGTGCTGTTTTTTACAGTTTCATCGTCTTGATTTCTTTTAGATTGCATAAATCGGCGATTTAGCGAGTAATAGATCGGAAATAAGTTTCGTAGTCATTGTTAGACGATCATCCGCGCCTAAACATGTCCTAGGTGTTTGTGCTAGGTAATTGCACTTTATTTCGTCTTTTATTAATTGAGTGCCGTATTTTACAATTTCATCGTCTTGATTTCATACAGATTGCATAAATCGACGATTTTGCGAGTAATTTATCGGAAATAGTTACGTATCCATTGTTGGATGATCGTTCGCGCCAAAACGTGTTCCGAGTGTTTGTCTCAGGTAATTGTGCTTAATTTCGTCTTATGTTATTTGAGTGCTGTATTTTACTATTATGTCGTCTAAATTTTACTCAGATTAATATGATTCTGCGAGTAATTCGTCGAAAATACCATGTAGTTTCTTCCTTGTGATTGTTATAATGCTTCGCGCCTAAACTATTGTTTGAATCTTTGGTCTTGTCCAGGTAATTGTACTTTATTTCGTCTTATATGTTATTCGAGTGCTGTATTTTACTGTTGTGTTGTCTTGATTTTACTCAGATTGTACGATTCGGTGAGTAATTTATCGAAAATACCTAGATGTAGTTTCCGTTTAATCGTTATACAATGCTTCGCGCCTAAACATATTTGAATCTTTGGTCCTGTCCAGGTAATTGTGCTTCTATAGTGCTTTAAATCGCCACTGTGTGGTCTTAATTTCATGTATGTGGAAAATAATGTGATCAGAGTGCTTTGTTGAGTATAAGTTCATCTTGAGTAGGCATACACCGCTTCTGCACCGAAAAGTATTCGTTCGATGAGTTAGTTTCAGGGCAGTTAACTTCATTGTAGGTACATTTCAACAGTACTAGGTCTCGTAAAGCATTATACTGCGACACGACGTTAATCTTGTCCAGAAATGAGCACTTTGTGTTAATGTTACTTGAGTATATTATGATTGTACAATCTCACCATCCTACTGTCATTTAGAATGTTATTTAGGTATTATAAGGTGGCGAAAAATTCGAATGTTGAGGCCCAGCATATACTAAAGTATACTTACTTAGGCTAGTGTTGGAAAATTACCTACCTACTGTTGACATTCGATCTCGCTAAGCTTTCTGCGTCGTCGTTATCTTGTCCAGAAATGAGCACTTGGTGTTTGTGTTATTTGAGTATTGTGATTGTTCAATTTCACCATCCTATTGTCATTTAGGTATTATAAGGTGGCGAAAAATTGGAATGTCGAGGCCCAGCGTATACCTAAGTATACTTACTTATTACTTAGGCTAGTGTTGAAAAAATCACTGTTGACATTCGATCTCGCGAAGCTTCATGGGTCGTTATCTTGTCCAGAAATGAGCACTTGATGTTTGTGTTATTTGAGTAATGTAATTGTAGATACAATTTTATCATCTTGCTATCATTTAGAATGTTGGGTATTTATTATACGTTGACGAAAAATTCGAATGTTGAGACCCAGCGTAATACTTAAATACTTACCTATAAGCTACCTAGTGTTGGAAATTACAGTCAACTTTCGATCTTGCAAAAGCTTCCTGCGTCGTAATCTTGTTCAAAAATGAGCCCTTGGTGTTTATGATTATTTTAGTGTTGTGATTATACAATTTCATCATGCGTCCGGCCAGAAATTCTGTCGAAAGATACATATCTCAAGGGTTAATGTACGTACCTATACTTACCCATATGTATAATACGTACCTACCTATATATTTAATATTCGATCTCGCGAAAGCTTTCTCTGTGTCGTAATGTGTTAGATTATTTTGAGTATTGTGATTGTGATTCAACAGTTCCATCATTTTACTGTCATTTGGAATTTTATGTACTTATCTACCTGTTATGCGTCCGGCGGGAAATTCTGCTGATAAATTCGAATTTTGAGGGTTAATGTACATACTTAATTGTACCTATAGTGGTGGTGGAAATCACGTTTAATAATTATTCGATCTCACGAAGGTATCTGCGTCGTAATCTTATCGTTCTGAAATAAGTTAAGAGGTACGTTCGTACACTTCTACTCGTATTTCGATTTGGCCTATTGATCCATTTTAATTAAATTATTATTATTATTATTTTTTTAGTAAAACATCATGATACGTAGGTATTGAATACTCAATAGGTACGAATTTTGAGAATTTTTTGCTGCTGGTTTATTTTATGAGATAACTATAAATATTAAATAAGGTGGTCCTTAATATGTACATGACAAAAAAAATTACGATTTCTTCTGCTCCCAACTCTGATGACAGTTGTGATCTTAGGGGTGAGAAAATAATCCCCTATTTTTCGTTTTTTCCATTTTTGAAAAAATCGGCTGCGGTGGGCCTCACAATTTTCAAAAATGTTTAAAAATTCAACTTCAAAGCAAAATTTTTAACGCTTTTGAAACGTCTTTTCTGTGTAAAATGGACTCTCATGATGAGGATATTAACCCCTTCCTTAGAAAACCAAGTTGGTCCCCTAGAATAGCTGAAATTTGTATTTTACCTCAAATTTCAGCTATTTTAGAGGGTCAGCTTGGTTTTCAATGGAGGGGCTAAAATCGTCATGAGAGTTTATTTTACTCAAAGGAGACTTCTTAGAGATAATATAGTCTTGAAGTTTCAACATTTTACAATGAATTTGTATTTTATAAAAATTTTGAACATTGAGGGATGAGGGGCTCACCGCAGCCCGAATTTTTCGAAAATGGAAAAAATGAAAAATAGGGAATTATTTTCTCATCAGAGGTCACAACTTTAGGGGTTGGGAGGGAGGGAAATACATACCAACTTCGAAAATAAGGACCACCCTACACTACAAAGAATACAAAGCTATTATAACCTACGTGCTGGTATATGAAAATTTCATTTTTGTTCACCGAAAGACTTTTTTAAACACTTGGTGGACATTTTTTTCGGATTTTCAGTCTGTTCGTTTTGACTATAAATTAATATGAAACTTCCTCATTCTGAGGTTTAATTTCAATTTTCAAATAAGGTGAATAATATTTTGGAATAGTTTTGTTATTGTGATGACCCATTTGCAGGGGAGGTTATACTACGTATGTATATGCCCTGAAAGTTTTAAAAATAGTGATAAACTAATAATTCTTTCAATTGAAGATTTTTTGAAATCAATGAATTTAGGTAAATGTTTTACTCATCGTGCTTTGCCTTTGGTAATAAAGGTCTTCGGACAAATTGTGATTAGGGAAAGTTGAATCCCTAAAAATTTTGCAAAAGAGCATTTTGTTCAAGTTGAAAAGTTCTTTTTTGCTATTTCGATTTTTTTTAGCACTAGTGTGTACGTACTTCTGTATTGTCCGGATAATCCAATAACCGCTTTTCATTGCTTTCTGGGTCTATAAGTAGCGAGCCCGTAAGTTTTTAAAAGCATTATAATACGAACTGTCTATCATTGGACATCGATATCCAATTACAGGTTATCTAACAGGTAGTGAAAGTTGTGAAAAAGTAGTGAATTTAGTCTAATAGGTACCTAGTGAAAAAATGAAGAAATTCAAATGCGTTCCTATTTTCGATGTTTACCTATGGCTATTTGTTGTGTTATTTTCTTATACAAGGCGTCTTAACGGTCCTGCAAGTCCTGCTTTTTCTCAATTAGACCTCAAACTATCAAATTAATGTCTCATTTTTCCGGAATTTTAAAAAAATTTCGTAGAAAAGGGCTCATTTGTCGACTTATTTAGAGCTCGAATCACCTACACATTTTTTAGAGCTTTTGCTTTCGCTTCCCTCGGGCTATTTGCTCTTCTTCCAAATAAACAACTTATTGTTCGAATTCAAGAAATGTTCAAAGTTTGAATTAGAATAATATACGCCTCCCATGCATTAGGAAACTTTTTTCACTTCTCAAAACATGGATTTTTCAACGCTTTTGACCTCTTTTCGCTCGGGCTCGTTTGCTTTTTTTTTAATTTTGAATTCTCAGAAAAAAATATCATTTGAATTTTGAAATTTCGAAGCAGATTAAATTTCTTGTGTATCTATACCTAACTCATAACACATGAAAACATAGTTTTTAATACGTATGTATAGGTCTATCTTTCGAAATACTGACTTTCGAGAGCTTTTGTGCTCGCTTCCCCAGGGCCAGTTTGTTTCTATTTTTCGTAATTAAAAAATTCTACACTTGAAAGAGTAATCGAAATTTTTATACGGTGTATGAGTATGAGGAAAAATTATACCTTTCAAATGACAAAATTGTTAGGTATTTCATCTCTTACGTATGTGTACTTATTTCACATTGCAACTAGCCGTTTTATTTTGAAAAATTGGTATATTTTTTAAAAATTTGCCATGTCGAAAAAAAATTTAATTCGCCCAATCTCATTACATACATTACCTAGAACCTTAGAGGTAAAAATATAATTAGAAATTGAAAATGATCAAATTATATTTTCAACATTCGCTTGCTTGAAAAAAATCTTGGGTTGTTTGGGGTCATTCCCCGTCAATTGGACCAAGAAGTGGTGGGGACGGGGGGTTCGGCGATTTTTTAAAAATTTTTTCTGTGGAAAGATCTTCCGAAAGGATGACCAATGACGCAAATCGCAGCCCTCTAGTCCATTTTTAAAGGCAGCCAGGGGGTGTCAAAAGTTTTCAGTGAACCTAAAATATCATCCATTTCAGCCAAGGATTACTCGATAACCGCGATACCTACCAAAATGGAACATTTTCCCATAGTTAGAGATTTTGAAAGGCTTTTTGGTGATATCATAAAAATCAGTGTTACCACTTTTTTTCGTACATAATTGAAACATGAAAAAAAGTTGTGATAGGTGAAGCTGACCGATTTGACCCCTATTTTTACGTATCTGTTGAAAAAGTTGAAAAAACCCTTTCACTCTCTGATGAAATGAACTCTTTACAAAAAAATCAAAATTCGAACAAATTAAATTTTCAATTTCAAACATCAAAAAAAATTTTAATTTATTCAGTTGTCTTATTTTGACCTCTTTCTGACGTATATTTCATGAAAAAGTTGATAAAAATTACACTCACAACAAAAAAATAAAAATTCGTTCATTTTTTGAATCTTTTCGAATTTTGACTTTTTTGTGAAAAGTTCATTTCTTTCATCGAGTGAAAGGGTTTGTTCAACTTTTTCAACAGATAGGTTAAAATATGGTTCAAGTGGGTCAACTTCACCTATCACAACTTTTTTCCATGTTTTAAATCAACTTTGCAACTTGGTACCATCCCAATTTTTTAATATGTTGTTCAACATGAAAAGTTGTCCATAATATATTTTTTTCAGAATTTTTGAGAGTTGGAACGATATGAAAACTACGTTTTGAAGTTTTTTGAGCCAATTTTTTGTACGAAAAAAAGTGGCAACACTGATTTTTATGATACCACCAAAAAGCCTTTCAAAACCCCCAACTATGGGAAAATGTTTCATTTTGGGAGGTATCGCGGTTATCGAGTAATCCACTGCTGAAATAGGTGATATTTTAGGTTCACTGAAAACTTTTGACACCCCCTAGCTGCCTTTAAAAATGGGCTAGAGGGATGCGATTTGCGCCATTGGTCATCCCTTGGGAAGGTCTTTCCACAGGAAAAATTGCAAAAAAATCGCCGAACCCCACCACTTCTTGGTCCAATTGACGTGGAATGACCCAATTATATTTTCAACATCCGCTTGCTAGAAAAAAATCCTGGGTTGTTTAAAGACATTGGTAAAGCGATAGTGCTGAAAAAAAATATCCAGCTGAAGTCTTGCTTTGTCATTTTGAAATTTTGTTGGACACCCTGTCTTAAAACGTATGTAATGGGTTCATTTGTGTTTTTTTTGTATTTTTTTGAAAATAATTTTCTATTAAAATTAAAAAATACTTTGTAATCAAATTTTCTTCCAAATTTCAATTTTGTTGGAAAATTTTCTCGTGTAAAATTTGACTTTGTTAATTTTTTTGCCCGCGGGGGGGAGGGGTGTGGAGAGCTTTCTTTTAATTTGGTTGAAAAAAGTTATGATTTTTTTGTTACTAAGAATTTATTTTTGAATACAGATGATGGGCTAAATCAATTTTCCGAAAAATAGACACCCTGTGGTGTGTAATGTGCCTACCTAATTCATTCAATTCAAAAAAAATGGGGGATGAATTTCGTACTACATAAAATTTAACACAGTTCAAGTATTAAGGGTTGTTTTTCGAATCACGCAGCCCTTATTCTCACGAACGCTATCGTACAAAATCGGCCAAATTCGTGTACCGGGGTCGAAAAAAGCGCGCGTAAATTTCGCCAGCGTGTACCGGAGACCGGCGAATGTCTGGAATTTTCAAACTTCAGTACTGTGCCGTTTTCGAAGGGTGATCGTCGTTTTTGTGTGAAAATCTGGCCTTTCCGTTCGCATAAGTACGAAAAATTTCGCGAATTTATATGTGCGATTTTTTACGTGTATTTCCCTGTATCTGCTGAGGTGTTATTTCGGTGTGTAAATTTTCACAAACGCGGCGCGTACCTACCGTTTAATTACAATAATTAATTTCAATTTTTTTTCCTCGTGGTGTGTACTTGTAGTAATAATTTTTTTCGTGTTGTGGTAATTTTTCGAGTGTTGGTGCGAGTTTTGTTTTTTTTTATTTTCAAAAACCAAATTTTGTTAACGTAATTTTACGATTTTTTATTTTTTTTTCAAAGTACGTATGCAATGATGTAATTTGTAATGATAGTTCGTTATTCATCGTGGTGTAAGTTTTGTGCCGGAAGTTATCGTATGGTGTAGTACAGAATCGGTTGGACTTTGTGTCTCTTTGAAATGCATTCGCGAGACTTTTAATCGTTTCAAGTGATATTTGTGGCCGGCGGACAAATTAAAATGCGTCGGCTATTGTGCTGTATTCTGCTTTTGGCTGTCCATGGTATCTGCAACGGGAATGAAGACGTCGTCACCGAACAACCAGGTAATAAGAAATTTTTTTCATCGCTTATTTGCATGATTTGAATATTAGTTTAGCATGTTTCACTAGATTTAAATAATTTTTCTCTATCGCATTCCCTGCATATTGCCTCATTTTCATTCAGTTTGCCTGATTTGACGATCATTCGGAATGGTTTTTATATCAAATTGTACCCCTTCCCTCACTCTCGTCCACAAATGGGGATAATTCAAGTCCCAAATCGTCTACTCGACCAGAATTCTTCAATCAAATTTTGAAAATATTTTGAGAGTTTGAACAATATGTATTGGTGTAAGAAAATGTTTGAAACAGAAAACGTGGTACCTACATGATTTTGGTTCATTTTCATTTTCAAATCGTAACTTACCAGATATTTTGTAGAAGTGTTTGGGCAGAAGTTGTAAAAAATGTTGTTGAAAAAATTTCGTCTTTAGCAATTTCTTCTCGTGGGCTTCCAAAGGGGAGGTACGGAATTGAAAAAAACGTCGTTTTTTTACAACAAACTTCTCACCAATACTAAAAAATACATTAAATCAGCCAAATCACTTTGTGGTGCAGTTAGTCTGCCTATTTTACTTCCAACTGGTGTATACCTACATATTTCATGGACTCCCCCCCCTTCTCAAGTTATATACCTAGTTGGAGGTTGAACTTCCTTTGCTGTAGAAAATTTGAAGAAAAAAAAACTGTTGAAACCAGCGTTGCAACTGTATTAAAAAGAAAATTTTATTAACACCCTGTAATTTTTTTCTTCCAAGTGGTCAAGGTGGGAAGGGAGTCATAAAGTCCCAAAAATCTTGCATTAAATAAGTGTTAGTAAAATTGTCAAATTGAGTTGCATTTCACCTTACTTATCGAGATAATGAGAAATTCACCAAGATTTACTCTATATTCCGAATGAATGGGTAGGGGAGCGAATTTTGAGCTAGAGCTGAACATATTAGGTAGACAATATTTTCTCGATATTGATAGCTCGGTAAAATTAATTCCAAAAATCGGGATACTTATTCTGATAAATTCTAATATCGATTCTAAGGCCAATTCTACGCTGGACTATTGGTTTTTTTCATTTTTTTTTTCATTTTTCGAATCGTAAGACTTTAAATTTAATTCCTTTTTTGTACGTTATTGCGGCTCAATATAAAAAAAAACTTTCAACTACAAAGTTTTATTTATCGCGTTAATGCCAAAGCTTTATCCGCGGCCGCATGTATATTACAAATACCAAAACCTGAAAGTAGTTCCATCTCGACGTTGGTAGAAGTTGAAAAAAATAAAATTTAATCGCATTCAGAACAGCTTGGTAAAGGTTTCTTTTTATATACTTGTGTCGGAGAGAGAAAAAAAACTTCCAACATTTTAATAGAAAAACTTTATTGCTTAGTTTTCTTTTTTACTCGTTTCATTTCGTTTCTCGTTTTGTCAATTATTCTTGAAATGATATTTTAATTAGTACGATTACCTACCTACCCACGCATTTTTCACAAGTTTTTGACATTTTTTTATTTTATTTTTGCCTCTATATTCGATAGATAGATGTTGAATATCTAGAATGAGTTTTTGGAAAATTGCAGAACTTCAGAATTGAAAAAAAAAATATCTGAAAATGATATGTGAATCGTTTGACCATTTATTATGAATTTATGATGCTCTCCAACAAGGATTATAAAATTATGGAGAGGATTAGGTATTCCCACAAATCCAAGTCTCTGATCGTCGTGTTTGTTGTTTTTATCAAATGTTGCGATTTTTTGAAATTTCGTACGTATAGAGTTATGTGTACTCGAATGAATAATAAAGTTATCTCGATGAAAAATGATTGGTTTGAGAAAAGTTTCAATATGAAGGTTTCCGCAACTTGTTTGTTTCTTGTCCCTTTCTGGGTACATCACTTTATTTTTGATTATGCAAAAGTCAACAATTCATCCCCCTTCTCTTGTTTCTGTCTGCCACCGTGGTGCGCTCCGTGTATTCAATTCTTGGCAAACAGTTGAACTGTCGTTGTCAATTTGATAAAATAATGGAAAAATCAATTTAGCGCTACCTCCTGCTGGAAACAACAAAGAAAAGCGAAGTAATAAACTCGCGAAATTGAATAATTTTTTGATCGCTGCGTTGAAATTCCATCGTAAAGTTGCCTTTTCTTTGTGATGAGCGACGTATCGTCAAAACGCCTCGTGGACTAGGTTGCTGAGGGGAGAGTTTTCTGTTATATTTCCATCATCGTGCTATTTTTTTTTTTGGCAATAGTTAACCGATGTAAGTTTCCACTTATACAAACTTTCAACTTTTCTTGTTGGCGAATGATGACAGGATGGCACAGCGCGGAGATGCGATGACAACATTAAAACAATTCCACAAATGAAAATCCCTCGAGCCCAAGACGAGGAAATTATCATAATAAACGTTCGCGTATAATAAAATTAATTAAAAAGTTTCCGAGTCATTCGTTCGCGACGAGCGAAGCTCTTTCTCGAATGCCTATGTTTACTGGAAGCAATTTTTGAAAAATGTAGACGTAATCTTCGTCTTGGTGACGTGAAAAAAATTGAGATTTTTGTTGTTACTCGTTCGTTTGAAAATGTAGGTAGGTAGGTTTACCTACTGCAAGTTTTGTAACTAGTTCGTTTTCCCACCATGTATAGAGTGACGTTTGCTAAGCTATACGTGTGGGCTTGTTCAGCAAAGAAATTGTACTCAATTCGAGGGTATGTTTCAATTTCTTATAGCTTGAAAAATTTAGGTACAAGTTACTTCAGCTCATCAAATTTTAAACATTTTTCAATGCTCAAATAATAACCAGGAAGATAGGAGAGGATTCAGTCTGACCTTGTCTCTTTGAGGGCCCAAAAATCTCCCCTCCGGGAGCACCTCCCTACTTGGGATTTTTTCTGAGTCACTTCTAACTCATAATAAAGGTCAAGGTCACTGCTAAATTTGGTCGAAATTCGTCGACTTATTCTTCAGCGATCCACCATAATATAGTACACACATCTCTAAGATGGTCGAAGAAAAAAACCTCCCACACGAATGTAGAAAATAGATGCGGCAACGACGACATCGACAAATTTTTCGACACGGAAATATTATACCTAATACTTGAGAGCTATTAAGCCTTCTATGCGAGGAGGCCTACAATCGCACAATAAGGATTTCGAATCCGCGAGGAAAACATTTCGCTAAATAAGGGTAGCTGGTACGTTGAACCGTATATTATTCTTGTATAACAAAAGTTGGCTCGGTAACGTTGAAAGATAGTACCATATATAGATGTACTTTATCTTTGGTCGTGTGAAATGAACTTTTAACATAGCTTAGTCCTGCTCCAGCTACCTATACTATACTGCAGCTTCTGCATCCGAAAGTTTTCACTATTCCAAATTTACACACACACGCGAGATAAAAACCCGTGTAAAACAATTATCTCCTCGATTTAACCTTTCATAACCGAGATAATATTATTTAATTTTCATCGTACCTACCTACGTAGTAGGATTTCCTCAACCAGCAAGAATCGGTCAGGAGTACGAAGAATGTGCGTGAGAATTGGGTGAGGTCCTCGTCTTTTCAGTTCGATTTGATTACAAGGCGATGATTTATTGTATAACTGGCTGTAATATCGCGTTGTGAAGTTGCTTCCAAGTAAAAATGTTTCGAAAATTCTACCAGATAGGCGCATTCGTTTCGTTGGAAATGAGCCATAACGTTGCTGGAAAATACCTTTTCTAGCAGGCTACATCGTCGCATCGATCACTGAATAATTTGCGGAAGGAAGTCGCAAATAATTCGTTATTGGTTGTAATTCTCGTACTCGTGTATAGGTTCAGGTATTCTACGCTTGGATGGAATTAAACGATTATACTGACCCCGAACATGAAGGGGTGTAAAAGTACATTAGGGTGGGTCGAATTTGACTTTTTTTTTATTTGGAAAATGGGAGGAGGATTCGATAAAAAGTTGTGAAAGACCTGAAAAAAATATATAGAAAACATTTCGGATCCATAACTTGAACTATCACTTTTCTAGCGATGTTTCAAATTTTGAAATTTACATCGAAATTCATAAGAAAATGTTTTTTTCAAAAAAAAAAAAAATTTGGTGTTGATTAATGTTATGATACTTACGATTTTGGACTTACTCAAAAGTTGTATAAAATCAAAAATGACTTGAAATATGTAGTTGTAAAATTTCGAAAACGTATTTCTTGCCTCAAAGTGGATTGTGAGGGCGCGTACGGAAAGGGACCTACCGACCAAAAAATGAAAATTTTTTTTTTTCCTGAAATTGTTGTAGGAACTCTTGGAGAATCGAATGGAACCTCCCAAACCCGCCAATAACTCCTATTTCATCGAAATTTTTCGCTTCTAAGTGAACCATGACAGAATTCATAATCGAAAAAACTTGAAAACAGCAAAAAAACGTTTTCAATGCACAGTTTTTGACCAAAAATAGATTTTTTTAAAAAATTTTGTAGGATCTCTTCAAGAATTGAGTGGAGCCTTCCAAACCTTCCTGGCTCCCCCCCACCATTTTTTTAAAGCAAACCATGAAGAAATTCACGATAAAAAAAATGTTTTGACCAAAAAATGATTTGAAAAAAATTCTATAGGAAATCTTCCAGAATTGAGTGGAGCCTCTCAAACCCTCCCCCCTCCCCCCATTTTCTTCACTAAGCAAACCATGAAGAAATTCATAATAAAAAAAATTTCAAAACAGGCAAAAAAGCATTTTATCATCTTTGCAGTGCATAATCTGACCGGTAGAGGTCATTGGAGGGCGTGTGTGAGTGTGTGGTAAAGTGTAGGACCTTCGAAGTTGGAATACCCCTACGTAATCTTACAGTAACAACAAGAGAAATAACTTAAAATTCAAAAACCGCGCGCAAAACTTTAAACGGCTCTCCTGTAAAATTTACGTTTTGGTCGGTAGGTCCCTTTCCGTATGCGCCCACACATTATACTCAATGTAATCAATCAACACTAACAATTTTTTCAAAAAAAGTTTTTTTTTTGATTTTCAATGTAAATTTTGAAATTTTGAAATTCCGGTAGAAAAATGAAAGTTCAAGTTATAGGGATCCAAAATTTTTCCTACAGTCTTTCGAGGTCCCCACAACTTTTTATCTCATCCTTCCTCCATTTTTCGCGACAAAAATCTAAGTCAACCACGCCCCTCGAATTTTCACGTTCCCCCTGGCCCCTGGTGACCCTAAAACATTGGTACCTGATGTTTTAGAAAATAGCTGAGGTGATAATTTTTATTAATTTTTAATTTCAAACTGAAGCATCATCAACCAAAAATGGCACACCATATAGAAAAATGAACAAGATATACATAACTCATTTCGTTGCCAAGAAATCCTCCTATTGTTTTACGAAGGCGAATTTATCGCCAAAATTTCCCCTCTCGAGCCTCACTTTCTCTTTCTGACCTGCCTTTTGTGTTCAAAGTGAAATATACTCGAGTTTTCTCTTCTGGCGATGGTTTTTATCGCGTCATCTTTCAGCTGATGGGCATTACAGGAGTCGGCCCATAGCAAGATGTCAGTAGCATTGGAGGGTGTCAAATTTTTCGCTACTTTTTCTTCGCAAATTACTCGTATTTTCACGAAAGCGAAGCAGAATGCGGGCACAAATGCGAATTCTTGAATGGCAACGATGAGAACGAGCATTGGGGCTAGGATACGGAGGGGAGCTTTTCCCCTTATTTTCGTCGGTGTTGAAGTTTTAATGCATTTTTTCGTGATAACGATAAAAGCTCATTGAGAAAATACACGACGCGATCAAAATTCAACTAGCATTTTATTGAACTCATAACAAAAACTTAGGTTAGCGTATATTTACGCATACGACGAATGAATATTTAAGACTAAAAAAGTAAGCTAAAACGTAGGTATAGAACCAGTTGACAGCGCAACCATCAGGGCTGCCACAACACAGGCATAAAACTACCCCTAACTAAGTAAAACGAATAAATCGCTACAACATACTCCCCGCGTTGAAGTTGAAGACTTCAAGAAAAAGGATTAAGACTAAGATACTAAAAACTATGATAGAATAAAATAACGAAGACATCGCTAAAATAACTTCGATTAGGATAAAATACAAGAACTCAATAAGAATAAATGAATAATTATCGTATTCCATAAAATAGAACATAATTACGTCAATTTTTTCGACACTAGAACTATGAGTTTCGTAATAGGGCGTCGGAGAATGCCATTTTCAGTGCGTACATCGACTACTCGAATATGATTGTCGGATCCGGGAAATGTGGCTTCCACCTTGCCCATTTTCCATTTCCCAGGAGCTTCATCGACCTCCTTTATCACGACTATGTCTCCAACAGCTATTTCGACTGTTTCGTTTCTCCATTTAGAGCGTTGTTGTAAGGAGTGTAGGTACTCTTTACACCATTTTTCCCAGAAGGACTTGACGATTCGGCGAATCTGTTCGAATTTATTGCGGTTATCGATCACGGACGAAAGAGAAGGTTGAGGTATGGAGTTAAGTGGACGACCGATGAGAAAATGACCTGGTGTCAGCGGAGGTCCATCATGAACGTCGTCACTTGGCTCATATAAAGGGCGCGAATTAAGACAAGCTTCGATTTTTGCCAGTATGGTGAAAAGTTGCTCTTGACTGAGCACAGCTTCGCCCATGACTCTCTTGAGATGAGTTTTAGTGGATTTTATCGCAGCTTCCCAAATACCCCCAAAATGAGGTGAGCTGGGTGGAATAAAATGCCACTGAATACGTTTTTCAGTGAGACTATTCTGGACATCATTGTCGGTGCACAATTTCTCAAGCTGGTTAGCAGCTCCCTTGAAATTGGTGCCATTATCCGAATAGATGGATTCAGGTTTACCACGTCGAGAAACAAATCTCTCCAAAGCTGCGATGAATGACTCGGTGCTCAGGCTCATAGACACGTCGATATGAACAGCTTTGGTGGCTAGGCAAATAAATAGGCATATGTAGGCTTTGCCAGTGACTTTTGAACGAGGCGCTCCTAGCTTGACTGTGATTGGCCCAGCAAAATCTAAACCAACGTGCAGGAATGGAAACTCTGGGACATTGACTCGTACATCAGGGAGATTTCCCATGATTTGCTGACATGCTTTTCTGTTTGTTCGTCTGCACCTAGGGCAATCGCGAACAATACCTCGAGCTAGCGATTTTAAGGCGATTATCCAATACTCGTTACGAATTGTTGAGATGAGAAGGTTTGTAGGTGCGTGAAGTTCGTTTAAATGAGTTTCTCGAGCAACTTTGAGCGAAAATGGATGACGAGCAGGTAGCAGTATAGGACAATTGTGCCCCAAAACAATTCGAGCATTTTTTAGACGACCGCCAACACGTAAGACTCCATGACTGTCCAACTTTGGGCTGTAGGGTAGAAGAGAACTGCGTTTCCCTACTTTGCCTTTGGTTTTCAATTTTTTCAAGTCGTCAAAAAATTCATCAGCTTGCACAGTTTTGGCAACGACAAGTTGAGCATAATTGAACTCATCAACACTGAGGACTGGCGCTTTGCAACGGAGATTGGCAGAAACACGAAGATTACGAGCAAAACGTACACAATAGGCGATTATTCGGATGATTTTCTTGGCTGATGAATACCTTTCGATAAGCATTGACACAGGATTATACTCAACGTAGATTTTGACTGCAACACTTTGAGCATGACTCAACTCATTTTTGTCGAATGGATTGGCAGGGTATGTAAGGCGACGACTGGCAGGCTTACGTAGATTTTGAATAAATCTCAAGCAGTGTGCTGTTACTCGGATTATTTTCAAGATGCTGAATATGCGGGTAGGGTGATCTTCAACATCGATAATTGTAATGCGGCGTGTGGAGATTTTTTGGCGGCGGGCCTCCTCCATAGCAGACTCGTCAACGTACTCAGCAGAACTCGGCATATTGAAGGGTTGGTGCAGGAATGATGGGCCATTCCACCACAATTTGAGCCCAGAAATTTGACTCGGCAAAACACCACGAGAGGCTATGTCAGCAGGGTTCTCGGCAGATTTAACGTATCTCCAGCAGGAAGTAGGAGACAGCTGCTGAATTTCTTGGACTCGATTGGCAACAAACTGCTTCCAAAAGGATGGCTCCTTGGCTAGCCATGCTAAGACGATGGTGCTATCGGACCATAAGCACTTGTTGGACACAGGTATGGAAATATTAGACACTAGCTTGGCGAGTAGGAGAGCTCCAAGTAGCTCTAAACGTGGCACATTTTCGCAATTGGTAGGTGCGACTCTGGTTTTGGCGCATAGTAACCTCATATCAACGGAGCCATTTGGATGAACAGCTCGAATATAAATGCAAGCTCCGTAGGCCTTTGTAGATGCGTCACAAAAACCATGTAATTCTATGATCGAACTCGTGACAACTAATCGAGGAATAGAAACGTTTAGTGATTGTAATTCGTTGCGATAAATTAGCCAATCACGCTCAATATCAGACTCAAGTGGATCATCCCAGTTTGATCCAGAACTCCAAATTCGTTTTAATATCAGCTTGGCGACGACAACAACAGGCGCAACGAGACCCAGCGGATCAAACAATTTGGATGACTCGGATAACACAGTTCTCTTTGTGATGGCTCGTTCACAGGGTGGCAATTTACCAGTAATGATGAATTGGTCTTCCTTAGGACGCCAGGTGAGACCTAATGCACCAATTTCATCATTTTCATTCAGCTTAAATTCGATGTCATCCTCAGTGGACACAGATGGCAGCACTGAAGGAGCATTTGAGGCCCACTTACGTAGTGTGAAACCTCCACATTTTGTGAGAGAATCGAGCTCATTGACCAATAATTTTGCCTCAGATTCATTTTCAGCTCCAGAAAAAATATCATCGATGTATGAGTCACGAAGAATGGCCTGAGCAGCACGTGCATAACGATAAGCCTCATCATAAGCAGTTTGAAATAAAGTTCGAACGGCGAGATAGGCGGATGGACTCGTGCCATAAGTCACAGTATTTAGTTCATGATCTTGAATATTAAAATCCTTGTCAAACCAAAGAATTCGTTGAAATCGTCTGTCATCAGGGTGCTTACGTACCTGTCGGTACATCATTGCAATGTCAGCACAAATTGCAATTATGTAGGTACGAAGACGAATAAGGAGGCAGAATAGGCGACCCTGTAGCACAGGGCCAGTGTGCAGGATGTCATTGATTGAGACTCCAGTGGATGTAGGTTTGCTACCATTGAATACGATTCGCGTTTTCGTTGTGATGCTAGTCTGCTTGAACACAGGATGGTAAGGTAGGTAAAAATGCGGCTCGTTGTTTTGAATAGGAGGTACCGGGGACATGTGACCCAATGCGAGATACTCGTCCATGAATGCTTTACACGATTCAAATTGTGAACTGCTTAAACGGCGACGCAAACTGTTTAAAATTTTGAGTGCCGTATCTCGACTTTCTCCTAATTTCTCAGCACTGTACTTGAATGGTAGGCGCACGGTATAGCGACCAGTAGAATCGCGCGACACAGTCTCAGCATAGAATTTTTCACAGTATTCGTCATCAACACTGCGCGGAACCTCAACAGAGATTTCTTCCATCTCCCAAAATTTCTCTAAGGTACGAGCAATTTCACAACGATTAACAGACACAGTTGTTGAGTTGGTTGCGGAGGTTCGTCCTGAAATAATCCAACCAAACACAGTATTTCGCATAGACGGACATTTTTCATTACCCTTTACATATCCGTCAGTAAAGATATCGAGGTAATATTCGGCACACAATAATAGATCAATCTGTCCAGGTTTGTCGAAATCTGGATCAGCCAATTGGTTAAGCGGTATAGTAAACACATGCGAGGCGCATAAGGTAGAGGGGGGGCTCACGGAGGTGACATGCGGCACAATAATTGCATTCGTAGTAGAAGAATAATCAGATACACGTGAGAAAAATTTAACTGTTGTTTCATGGGATGCATTAGACTTCGCGCCATTCAGTCCAATCATTTGAACAGGTCTGCGCCTAGTTTTCAAGCCTAACTGATTAGCAAGCTTGGTGGAAATGAAATTCTCCTCTGCTCCAGGATCAAGCATAGCTCGAACAGGGAATCGCTCACCTGAACCAGATTCAAGTAAAACACAGGCAGTTGCAATAAGTACTCGTTTAGCATCACGAATTGTAGCAGTATTTACATTGACAGAATCAGTAGGTGGGGGTTTAGGCCCGGACTTTACCTCGTCGGTTGCAGGAGTACCTTCAGGCGGTGTAGACTTCGATTTCCGATGTATAAGGGTATGATGTGGCTTGTCACACTCCTTACACTTCATAGAACGACAACTCGCGGCACTGTGGCCAGTTCTCATGCAGTTAAAGCATCGATTATTCTTCTGCACGAAGTCGATACGTTGATCACATGTATAGGTCTTGAAGACAGGACAGGCGAATAGCTGATGCTCTTTGTTCTCGGAGCACAATGGGCACGCATATGTAGTAGTCTGAGATGGATTTTCAACGCTGGTTGCATTGGTACGAACTGTTTGTTTAGCCTTAGGATCGTCCTTTTCTTTACCTGTACGTGTGTAGGTACGCGGAGGTGGCAGAGGAGGCGGCGGCACACATTGGTTCAGATTGAAATTTAGCGCGCCAAAAATCAAAAAAATTTAGTGCTCAAATAAAATTCAAAATTGTGCCAAAGTATTAAGTATAGTCTAGAACCTACATATCCAGAGTATTGAGACTTGAAGTAGCACTGTTGTTGCCTAATCTATGAGACAAGATGTCACTACACACATGATAAAAATAGTGGTTACTTGAGGGTGTTTTTAAAATGCATGTCTTTTCCAGTCATCATATGCAAAAGTAATAACCCAATATATCATTTTAAAGCTGAGTTTCTCTAGTTTCGCATGGTGTATGTGTTTTTTCATTTTTGTTTGATGGGTGCTTTGATTTTGCAAAAAAAGAAAGTACATTTTTTGAATTTTTTCTACTGATATTTTAGTGTCAAACTATTTCTGTCCAAGAGATACCAAAAAAAACTCATTGGCATTTAGAGGGCCCAAGTATCGAGTTTAACACTATGCATACACTTTTTCCACCTTCTTCCACCTATGGCTCTTTTTACACATTTTAGATTTCACATAATACAGCCTAAATCATCAAAAAATATGAATATTTTTGACACACCACTCAAAAAATTAAAAAATGTACCTCTCATCATCTCCCTTTGAGGACTCATTTTGAGGCTAAGCTAAAGAAAAATGTTAAAAACGAATTTGGAAGGCAAAAATATGTAAATTTTGATACCCCACTCGAAAAATTCAAAAATTTACCACTCAGAACCCCCCTTTGAGGGCCCATTTTGGGGCTAGGGTAAAAAATGATGTTAAAAACGAATTTGGAACGCAAAACTATGTAGATTTTGACACCCCACTCAAAAAATTCAAAAATTTACCCCTCAGCACCCCCCTTCGAGGGCCCATTTTGGGGCTAGGGTAAAAAATAACGTCAAAAATGAACTCAGCGTCTCAAATTACCCCTTATTACACATCTAGAAGTTTACAATATCGAAGTTTTGATTTTTGGTGCGCTAAATTTCAATCTGAACCAGTGTGCGGCATGGCTTGTAACGTGGATGCGCGTTCGTCAATGCAGTTGACAAACGTGGTAAGTAAGTCATAACATTCTTTAGGTAGAGAGATCAATTTCGTTTCCCATAGTTCGCGAGTACGCGAGTCAAGTTTGGATGATGCAATATACACGATAATGGCATCTGAGAGCTTGTTTGACTCATAACCAAGATTATTGACAGACTGTACATTACCCGTTACTGTATCAGCTAATGTTCTCAACGAATTTGGATTACCTTCACAGTTATTAACTGAAAGTAATGCCTTCAAATGAGCATTTAAAATCAAACGTTCTTTAGCATATCTAAACTCTAGCCTATCCATCGCGATTTTGTAGCTCTTATCCTCATTCTTGAGTTGACCAATAGCTTGGAGGGCCTCACCCTTGAGGTGTTTTCGGAGGTAATAGAATTTTTGAGCATCAGATAGGCCTTTTCTCTTTTCGACAGATGCAATGAACATATCGTAAAATTGAAACCATTCCTCATATTTGCCATCAAAAGCGTCAACTTTGATTTTAGGCAACTCAATGTCTAATTTTTCATTATAACATGCATGTGAATTATGAGATACGTTACTCTGTTCAGGTCTTTTACTTTCGATGAGGTCTAATAGGTTCGATTTGAGCTCACAGTATAACTCCTCCAACGCATGGCGTTCCTCCAGCTCTGTATCCATTGCCTCATCGTCACATGCCGCCTCGATCTCCTCCTGTGCCTTGGTGAATTTCTCGAAGTCTTTGTCAAGCAATTCCAATTTAGTCTTAAGTTTCGATAAATTGGCGTTGTCACTCTCATTTTCAATCCACGTTTTTATTTTCGTGAATTGCGCCTTCACCGTACCTCGCTGCTTGGTGTAGGATGACGGCATCACGAACTCGATAATAGCACTCAATAACACAAATGACTGATTTACTCGAAAAGTTAAATTAATCCGGCTTCCGAAGGACCATGTTGAAGTTTTAATGCATTTTTTCGCGATAACGATAAAAGCTCATTGAGAAAATACACGACGCGATCAAAATTCAACTAGCATTTTATTGAACTCATAACAAAAACTTAGGTTAGCGTATATTTACGCATACGACGAATGAATATTTAAGACTAAAAAAGTAAGCTAAAACGTAGGTATAGAACCAGTTGACAGCGCAACCATCAGGGCTGCCACAACACAGGCATAAAACTACCCCTAACTAAGTAAAACGAATAAATCGCTACAACAGTCGGGTTTTTGTCCGTTGATGGGATTCGAATTTTAAATTCCCATTTTTCGTCGTTTTTCGTTGCTTCTTTTTCGTTCGGCATTTGCAGGAATAACCATACAATGGGGGGGGGGACATATGATATATTGTTATTACTTGTAGTTCGCACCTGGAGCTGCTCCGTGACCAGCCCCTCTGGGAACAAGGTTCAAGAAGTCGTGCTGAAAAACAAAACACATACCTACATTACTTATCAATTTAAATTTCGAAAATATTGAAATCTGCTTTAAAGTGAATGATTTTCATTTAAATGAGTACGATTTTGAACTCATTCAGAAATTGTTGTTGATGGATCAAGGTTTTTTGGGGCGATAAGTCCGAATTTCTGATTAATTTTTCGACCTCATCCTCTCAGCTCCCACCACAGATGTCCCAATCTATTTTGAAAATGAAACAAATAATCGTTTGTTGAGGTTTTGAGAGTGATGTGTGCGAAATGCGAATATCACATTATTTTTTCAATTTGATCTCGCAACCCTCACCACAAGCGTCCTGATTCGATCTGAATATGAAAATGCTATACAAATAGTGCAATGCAACGTGAAGCATTGTCAAGTTTTGGAGACATTCGAAGCAGACTGATGAAAGGGAGGATTTGACTAATATCCGGTAGAAGTGAGCTCATTTGAAGTGAAATCACGCGTGCTCATTTTTTAAGCTTATAACTTAATAGTGTGTCGAGATGCGATGAACATCGAAGGACGTCAAAGATATAGGTAGACAAGGAGAGAAAGCGAGCGGTGGAATTCTTTGTCGATCAAAAAAGCTGCAAATCCTGGAGTTATGGTGTAAATTATACGCGAACGTAATACCTTATAATTTATCGGCGGTACGTTGTATAGCCTGAGGTGTCATTAATACGCCGATTAGTTGACTTGAAAACCGTATTAGTCATCGAGGTTTTACCTTGCTTTTGCTGGAGCTGGGGCGCTGCGACTTTAATACTGCAGCAAACGTACCCACCATGGTATTGGCATATTATAGACTTCATTAGGGTTACATCGAGCTTTTTTCATCATTTTACTTCTCGCTTCTCCTCGCAACTTTCTCCTTCAAAGTTCGAAAACGCAGACTTGAGTTTATTAAAAAAGTGGTTTTGTTACTCTTCGAGTAGATGGGGTGTAAATAACTACAGCAACAGCAACACTGACGATGGTCTAAATATTTGCTTCCTCTTGTCCAGCGTTTCCCTCCTGCGGTTATAACTGCGTTTTTTATCAATTATCAAGTATTACGGAGGTATTTTTGGAATTTTTTTAGTACCATTTACATATGCCCAATAATTCGATATCAGTTCTTTATTCGTAGTGCTCTTAGCACCTCTCTCTTTCTCTCTCCTGTGTGCCCCTGTGCCTAAGCAGTTATACATAGTAAGAATTTTCATCAAAAAAAATAATAGGAAAGATAAAATGAAATAAAACATGTCATCAAATCACAAGTTAGTGTCAATTAAGGTGATTACATACTATTTGAGACCTCCTGCCTTCAGGCTAAAAAAAATTTAGTCGTAGGTAACTGATTGCATTAGAAAGTTTCTGCCTTCTGGCTATAATTACAATAATACATAAGTATAAAAAGTGAGAGAAAAAAATTCCGATTGCTCATGGAAGTTCTGCTCGACAGATCTGATTGCATTACAAAGTTGAATTGCTTTAGCGTAATTTTGAACTGAATAAAAAAAATGAATAAATAAATTACATTGATGAATAATTACCTACATTGTATGTTGTTACGATATACTATTAGAGTAGGTAAGTACTTTTTCAAGACCATATTCACAATTCTGGCTAGAGCGTTTTCAATTGACAGAATTGCGATGAGACCATTTAAGCGTTTTTTGTGAATAGTGGCCCTTTTGAAATTTTTAACTCTCGCGAGTACGCAGAAGGAGCATTCTTGCACTTCCACACTTACTTACTGGAATGGCCAGGAAAATTTTCAATACAATACATACTCGTACATTCGGGAAAATATTTTCCTGCTGTAACTTATGGTAGGATAATTTGGTTCAATAACTGAAGTGGTTCAGTCAGTTCAGTGATCAAGTCCAAATTTGCATCATTGATCGATTTCAAGTGTTTCACTAATTCTTCTACGTATTAATTCTGTTCTGACATCATCAGAGTATATTTTCGAATTATATTACATAAGCTTTTCCGAAAAATGAAGGCCCCCTGGAAAACGAGGGCCCGGGGCAATTTGCCCCCTTCCCCCTCCCGACAAGCAACGGCTCTGTCGATAGGGGATTTTTAATGTCCCTACACTCTTGACTCGAGTAGACAACTCTCACGTTTACACAGATCGCGACTATATATTTCAATCACTCATGAATTCACTCTTTCGACACAATAATGGCGAGTGATTACCTATTTTTCTTCAAATCTATTAATTATTTAAATTTTAAATAAAATAACAACCGAAAAAAATCTTGAAATTTTCAAGATCTCGGCTGATTTTTAATCCAGAGAAATTTGTTTGTTTCGATTTGACTTGTTCTACCAATTTGTTGACCTTCTCACAGGTAAAGTCTGACATAAAGTCACCGTATCAAAATACAAATTGCAAGTTGACATGAACTTTGTCCTGAAACGACAAAATGATGATCAAAGGAAAAATTCCTAAATAAAATGTCTTCTTTGAAAGAAGACAAATTTGTGTCATCGTGCAGAGTGGAATTTTTCTTTTTCAGTTATTGAAAAAATTGTAAACGTCGATTATATCAGTGACGTTGAATTCAGAAGGAGGAGGAAATTATACATCATCCAGTAAGTTTTTTCCCTGGAGTTCTCGCAAAAAAATATCGTATTCCTTCCAATTAGAGAAGTTTAGATTCGCGAGTTCGTAATGTTGGTACTCACTGGTTTTTTCGAAATTGATAAACTGAGTTCTGGCACTATTTCATTTGATTTGGAAATTCGAGTAATGCCTAGGAGATAATGTTTTAAATTTCGGTTACCTGTTTGAATATGAGAAAATTTACCTTTTGCCCCTGAGGCTAAGGAAGATGATGTTTATTTTCCATAAAAAATAAAAATAAAAAGGCATTCATTTGCAATGAACTGAGCAGACTCTCCATTCAAGCGGGGCAGAGAACTTCAATTTTTCAGTTATTTACAAATTTTCGAAATTTTCAAATTTCGAATTTTTACACATTTGTGTGATTTTGTAGGTGCTTTCCTGCATTCGCATTTTATTTTGATCGATCTCAATCGACTGTTGTATTGAGAATCCAGCAACTCAAGGAACAAAATTCACCTATTTCGATTTAAACTACATAGCAGTCCATATGAAAGTATTATGTCAATGGTTCACCTATATCTTCCACCCACATTCATCTTGCCGGGAGATCCTCTGTCATCACGATAGCCACCTCTTTGCGCTCAACTCGAGTCTTTAATAAAAGACCCTATTCTATCCACGTAGTATGCGTTTATTCATCATAATATTTACCCCTATTACACATATCTATCTACACAAACTACTATACACGTTCAATATAGTAGGTACCTACCTACCTACAAAGGGTAAATAACTCGCAGTCTCGTCGTAATATCCTCTATACCTGCTGCAATGCCGCGAATAATTCGACGGCGCCGGCGGTAAATTTAGTTAAAAGCAATTAATTCGGTTTCATAAAACCGTGATACAGAATAAGATTTGGTAAATTTCAGCTAATTCATTTAGCCACTTAGCGTGTAGCGGCGTTTAGATTATGTATGCAGAATAGGTACGCAATGTAACAGAATTGCCTCGCGTTTTACCCCTTTTGCCCCCGAGTACCGGATGGCGGATTTATACCTCTCTCGTATTCGCGTCGTCGGTCGTACTTACGGGTACTGGGTAGACGTAGAGTAGGTACCTCAAACAGAACGATAAAATTTCGACGCCGGTTTGCGTATAAATGCGAAAGGACCGGACCTTCGGTTCGTATACGTGGGCTTTTTTTTCTCTTTCGAGTTCCATCGTGGTGGTTGTTTGGTGCTTCGACATTCTGCACGAGTAGAAAGGATAAGCGAGCGAAGGTTTGCTTTGCTGCTGCTTGTCTTTGACTCTGTGGGTGAAAGACGTGTTTTTCTTTTTTACTAAACAACGATTTTGACCGACCGTGTTGAAAATATTCGTCTGCTTGAATTAGTATTCGAGTAAGATATCGTACTTGCTGGGTTTGTGTGCTGTGAACAGAGAAAGAGGTTTGGTGATCCTTTAACGTGGGTAGGGAATGGAAAATTTTGACATTTCGAGCGTCCTACATTTGCTTCCAATTTGGATTGCTTTTTGGGGCGTTTTGCTACTTTTTTGAGATGAGGTTTCAGGAAAAAAACTGCTCATCAATTTCTTGAAACGAGAGTGTATAATTTTCAGTTCATTTGAGTGAAAATTCGTACGAAGATGAAAATGGTCTTGATACTGTCCCGTATTTTTTTTGAATGTTTAATTGAAGAGTACCTAGAAATTTGGTATAATGAAATAGAACTATAAAATTATGCTCAGAAGTGATGAAATTATTTTCTTTTGAATTTTGAGCGATGAATGATCATTTTTACGATGAACTGAACATCTACCTACTCATGAACCATGATTCGAACGAACGTCTTCAAAAACTACGTTGATGTTTTAAATTGCGAGTATGTATATTTAAAAACTCGTTATCTTCCGTTCTTCACTCACATATATTTTAAAAATGGAGTGTGATATTTGAATGTTACGAGCTGCCAACGCAATTCTTTGTACCTATATTTTGACCATATTTGCCCCCTACCCTCCCCCTTTGCTTGGGCTTTGTTTCAAAATGTGAATTTTGACAAATTGACCAAAAAAAAAGTCACAAATTTATGAAATCTAAGAATTTTCTTGAAAACTGGAGAATCCAAAAATTTGCTGGAGGCTCTAGAACAGTTCGAAATAATCGCCGATTGACTCGTGAGGTCGAAAATTGGACAAATTGAATTTCAGCTGTGTTCGTTCACGCGTTCGCGAACGATTAATTTGTCATTTTCTCGCAAAATAATCGCTGGAGAAAATTTCGGACGGGTATAAAGCGGCACATAGAATTTTGAAATGTGCCTAAATTGATCTAAACGGTTGAGTACAATGATAAGAAATCCAAGCTCAATCATAGGTGCTGATTTTTTTTCGCCTTATTTACTGCATTTATTTCGAAATCTGAAGAATCCAAAAATCCGCTGGAGGCTCCAGAACTGCTTGAAACCATCACCAATCGACTAGCCTCGTGCATCGTATACATATATAAATAATCCAAGTTTCAGTCTGTTATGTCAGTGTTACCAAATTTAGATTTTTCATGAGAAATGGCTAAAGATGAATTTTTAAAAATCCGCCAAAATTAAAAAATTAATTTCAGCACCAGAAATGTTCACTGGTGATGAATTTTGGGGTCTTCTTGCGATGATTCCCCTTTGAATGGTTCGAAAAAAGTGTCAATTAGGATTCTTCATTTCGTGTGTAAGATAACTTGAAAATTTTTGCAGTTTCCTTAATTTTGGGATCATCATAATTAATGATGTCATTAATTTTTCTGACGTGATGTGTTATTAGGTTTTTTAAATGCTTTGAGTTTGACCCTTGGTTCGTGATGTAGGTAAATTTGAAGAAGGTCTCTGGTTTTCCCAAAGGCTGTCTCATATTAAAGATTAATTTAACAGTTCCTGCTGTTTCTAAATTTTGCAAATCTCAGTTCAAATGATCGGTTTTTGATGTAACTTTACAAAATTTGTACAAATTCAGCCAATCTCTGAATTTAGATTTGATTCCTGTCGATTTTTTTTTCGTAGTTGAGGATATCAGATTTCAACAGAGAGCCCATCAAGGTTGTTTTTTTCACTATTGATTACCAAAAGTTACTACGTATTTCGACTGAAAAGGTTACTTAAATGGCTTTTGGTTACTTTATTCAATGTTTTGCCTCTAAATTTGAAGAAAACTTACCAAAAAAAATTAAGAATTTAGAAAATGGCCATGAAAGGTTTAAATTGACCAGAATGTTGTTTTGCTTTTGAGGAATTGTAAATTTTTAAAACCTTTTGGCCTCGCTTCTCGCTCGGCCTAAAATTTTATTTTCAAAAATGACTCTAGTATTAGAATTTCCTGAAAACTATTCTTGAATTTTGAAAATGTAAGTCATAAAAATCAACTTCCCGCATCAAAAATGATGTTAGATTTTTCGAATCATTAGATCTTCAAAGCGTCGGCCTGAATGCTGGAACACACTTACACTCGCGTAGTCCTGCACAGAAAGGGCCCTGGTCAGGAATACACGAGCTTAAGTGTGGTTCGGTATTCTTCCCGATGGCAAAGAAAGAAAAAACTTTTTTTTTTCTAGAAGTGTCCCTTCGGAAATCAACTCATTTATTTTGTATTTGGTATTTCTGTTCCGGACTCGCGCCCTCCCCCCACTCAATGAGTGATTCCATCACTCTGTCAAAGGAAAGTATGGGTGGAAATTCATAAATAGTTGATATTTTTTCCCAGAAATATAAAAATGAGTCATTTTAGTTACTTTTTGTAATTTTTGGTCACGTTTGGTTAGTTTTCAAGCTAAAAAGGTTACTTAATTCAATTACTTTTTTTCTTCCTTGGAGTAAATTGTTGGGCTCTCTGGATTTGATTTTTCAATACCAAGATTGGTCGAAAAAATTTCTGACATTTGCTAAGTATTCTGATCCCTCATGTTGATTATTTTTGAAAACATCACGAACCATGACAACATTTAAATACTCGTAATTATGAGCTTTTCTAATGGTTAGTGATCAAAATATCACTTAAATTAGAATAAAAAATTGAAAAATTGAAATATTTGAAAACATTTCATTTTTTTCCCATTTTTGAATCCTATAGACGGGAAGATTTTACACATGTCTCGTCGACCTTTTTTTTTTTTTTTATTAATATGCGTCGAAAAGTTGAAAAAACAAAAAGAAAGTGGAAAAAAAATTACATCCATCGCACCGCATCGTGCGGCTAATTTATTCATCTCATTTAATCCGTTCACATGATGCGGTAAAAATCCGCCGATGAATTATGCAAAAATACATACGCGTAGGTACATGTTCTCGCTGGCTTTTACACCCCACATATTACATCCCTTTTTTCCTTCTCTCTGCATTGTTTTTTTCCCTCATACCTCCCACATATGTAGTTACGCTGTATTTCCTTCAAATTTAGGCTCAATTCAACCAGCAAGTAACTATATTTTCTTCTACACATACGAAATTTAAATAACACCGGTATGCTGTAATTTCGAGCACCGAAAGACCCATCCACTCGTAGCAAGTCTTAACAAACGTGGTACCATCGCAACCTTGTGGCGCAAAAAAATACCTACCTACCACTTTCGAGCGCTGAGAAATTATTACGAAAACATCTGCAAGTGGTTCACTTTACCATTAACCCGATACCGGGAGTCATTTTAAACGAGGCATTTTCCTTTTATACTACGTACCTACTCTTCACACTCACACGTTCATCGATACCTACCTATTTTCT
Source organism: Planococcus citri (assembly GCF_950023065.1). Classification (NCBI taxonomy): domain Eukaryota; kingdom Metazoa; phylum Arthropoda; class Insecta; order Hemiptera; family Pseudococcidae; genus Planococcus; species Planococcus citri. The sequence continues at coordinate 16,076,251 of NC_088679.1, read as the reverse complement.
CGTACCTACTTACACCACTGTTGTACACACTCACACTTTCGAGGCAAAATACTCTCATCCGAGGGAAAAAATTGGAAAGTTTTATCGAAGCACGTACGTCTACACGTACTACCAACAACGTTACGAAAAACTCATCTTTCCCACCCCCCTTCCATCACTCTTCAGAACCCCAAAGTATTCGTATTTTAAACACACACACACACACACACACACACACGCTGTCTTGTGTAGTATGAGTATACGAGGTAAATGCGTTCGTCGATTGTTCGCCGTGTAACATAATTACAAATGTTTCGAACTGGACGATAATTATCAAGACAGTCGGTCGAAATTCAACTCGAATCGTAACGAATAACGAATAAACTACCCAAAAATACGTGATGTTTCTCTAAATAAACTAACCTTATTTGTACACGAGCATTTGAAATCGTTCTTAACGATTCGTTACCATCAATTATCTTCTTACCCATTTCGTATCAGACACCAGAGATGATGGTAGGTGGTGGCATTTGAGTATCTATGGTATCCTATCTACTCGTATGTTGAGGAATAGCGAGTAATCAGCTTCAGCATATTGTACAATAACGATGTGCAGTGCACAAGCACGCACTTGGTTCAATAATTAAACTTCAATTCGTGGTTTGCGATTGAGATGAAAATTGTGAAAGATGCTTAGGGTGGAATCTTTATGAATTATGAGATCATAGATAATTGGGCATTGAGAGCCACCCCCCACCCCCTCCAAAGAATACCTACACCTGGATTTCTTGAAATAGGCACATGAACACGAGTTCGATTGCAGAAATGAATTCAGGGTTTCCATTCTGCTGGAAAACCTGGAAAAGTCAAGAAATTTGGTCGGTCTGGAAAAGTCAGGGAATTTTGCGATTTTCACACAAAATCGCTGGAATTTTGAAAAAACGATCAATTGCAAATTTCGGATAAAGGCCTGTGATGGAAGGAAAACATGATTTTTTACTTCTCGAAACACTTGCCTTCGCTTCGTTCGGGCTTGTTTTCTTTATTTTTCGAAGGCGAAGTGAAAATTTCAAGATGATGAAAATCAAGTTTTAAAACCAATGAATGAACTCCTCACAAACAACATCGTTTTTATGCTTCTCGAAACACAAATTTACAAAAGATTGAGCCTGTTCTGTTTTCTTTTCAATAATCAACTTCCTTCAAAAAAAAAAAAAAAAAAGAAAAAAAAACATTCAAATTGAAAATTTTTAAAAGCCAAAAAATAAACTACTCGTCCTCACATTGAAAAAAAACTCGTTTTTATGCCTCTCGAAGTACAAATTTTCAAAAGTTTTCGCTCGAGCCTGTTCTCTATTATTTTTCAAAAATAACTTCCTTTAAAAAAACATGATTCGAATTCTAAAATTTAAAAACCGAGAAAATAAACTCCTAACATTGAGAAAATCCTCATTTTTAGGCATCTCGAAATGTAAATTTTCAAAAGCTCTCGTCCTTGTTTCATTCGGATCAATTTATGTTTCTTTTTAAAGTAAACACATTTCACATTTTTTGAGCTCTCTAAAAATCAAAAAAAGAAAAAGAAAAATTCGTAAGACGTATGAATATTGTATCAATTGGTAAAATTGATGTTTTTCAACCACATCTGTCCGCAAATTTTCATTCGATACCACCCCCTCTCAAAAACCTAAAAATAGCTTCTACTTTAGTAATGGTGCCCAATATGATATCTGCCCCGGGCCCGCATTGGCTCTGCTGTTTTTTTTTGTTGTCGTAATTTTCATAAGGAATGAATAAAAGCGTATAATTGCTCTTATTGTACCTATGCTTACGTTAGTTCTGTCAGTTGAAATTATTCTACATTATATTTTTTGAATTTTCAGTCGACATTTTTGTACCTAATTCACTCCTCCCCCCCCCCTAGAAATTTGAATTTTTTCGAAGATTTAGTAAGTTAATAATCAAAATTCAGTTGTTTTTTATATCCGAAGAAGTATTTATCTATGTACATAGTTCAGAGAGAAACTTATGATAAATACCCCCCCTCCACCTTCGAAAACTTCTTTAATTGAAGTTTGTGGTAATAAGTATGGAAAATTGGAAGAAATTGCCCGGGAAACCTGGAAAAGTCAGAGAAAATTACTTGCCAGAAGTAATGGACATCCTAGAATTTGATCAGGGTGTCGAATAAAGTGGCCCTTATTTTTGTATGTAGGTGTACCTACATAACGAATTTTTTTTCGAATTTCGTGGCCCTCAATAACTACATAGATCGATTCATATTTCCCCACGAATGAGATCCTGAGAATTTCAGCTCAAAAAGTTTATTTTAACCCTTGACTGAGGTCCCTCTCTTTTTCTTAAGGGAATTAACCAACATGAAAATATGATGAAAACTTTTTTTTTCTTTTTCAACATTAGGTACAAAACTATAAATCCAAAAAAAAAAACTTTTCACTTTAAAATCCTAAAATAGTCGTGTACTTGCTTCACAACAACGCATTTTGGGCTCGGAAGAGTTGAGCTCCTCCCCCCACCCCACAATTGAGACCAAAATGAGAAACAATTCAATTACGAATTAATTTTAGCCCCTTCGACTTTTTTGATCAACGAACTGGAGCATCCATGTGGAGTGAACATGGCAGAATTATTTTGATCTCGTGAGACCCATTTGGGAAGGTTCATGAGAGTATCGAATTTTTTTCAAGTTATGGGAATTTTCTGAAATTTTACTTATCTGAGATATGAAACACTCAAAATTGACTTGAAAAGGGCAGAAGAAGGGGGTGAAATGTACAAAAATTTTGAAAACTAGTACTTTTGTAATGTTTCGATAGAAAAGAGGGGCGGTGAAGAAATTTTTGAAGAATTTTTATTATGATGAAAATCTGATATTTTTAGGAAAATAGTAGCTGTAAATTGAGTATGTGTCGTGAAATTGTGTACCTACCTATTGAATAATCTGTGTGAAATTATTGCAGTAAACATAATAATACCAAAATCATGCGGGGGGGGGATTCACGAAGTATGTACATTGTACATGTATGTTACTGCTCGTGTTGCATTTCTCTGCATTTTATTTGGTACTTATCTATTTGTGTTGAAAGAAACGATTTTTTCTCGTGTAATCGTGCAAAATTTCGATGCGAAGTTTGAAGTTATCTCTTTATTTTATTCTACATCGACAACATTATTGCGTAGTGCGTTGCGTACATCATTGTACAAAATTCTTGGAAATCCCGAAGTCGAGTCGTCGATATTCCTTGCTGCTTTGTTCGCTTGTGAAAATCATCAGATAACGATTCTTATCTCTTTTGGCCACCCCTACCCCTACCTATCGACGTATTACTTTATCAACTCGATCCGAAAATAAGTCGTATTTCGTATTCTTGCTAAATATTGTCGAGGAACTCAGGTGAAATTAAAGTACGCAGTTTCGTTTGTATTTTTTTTTTTTTTTTTTAGATCCTCGATCGGTTGTAAATTGTAATATTTTATTCGACATTCGAGTGTGTTTTGAAATTATGTATTTCCGTCTTTCGTCGTTTAAGTGAACGTGAATATTTTTCGATTCGAAATTATTGGTGCTTTTTTAAAAAAAATTGTGATCGTGCACTGCATTCGTGTGGCAGTATTGTATCGACAATTGTCGTTTTTCGCGATTTTTCTCGAGTTCGTTTTTTCGAGTGTCGGAAAGTTGGTGTCAATGTATCACATGAAGAGTTCGACGATTCGGTAGATAATTGGTGAGTTTTTATGAACATTTTATCATTTTTATCGATTCTTTCGATCATTTCTTGTATTACCCCTAGTATTGATTTTTTTTTTGATTTTGTAAATTGGTATTTGAATGTGATCTTACGTGGTCGAAAATGAGCACAGTTTACGTTTTTGAGTGAGAAAAGCACTATTTTCAGAGATGATTGGGCAATCTAAGTTGAATTATTGATGATTTGAAGTAAACAAAACAAACTTTGGCATAGGTGCGAAATATTTTGCATCGAATTTCAGTACCTATACCTCAGACTTTCATACCATCGTTGGTAAATTTTGCTTCAAATTGTAATAACAAAACTACCTATGATTGCTCTTCATTCATGTTTCGTATCGTGAGTATAAGTAGATACCTCGCATCGAGACTAATAAATCGAATGCGGATTTGAAATCGTTTATTATTCGTCCCTAGTTCAAACTATCCTTACCTAATCGTACATTATAACAATCTGATCTTACACGAAGGATAAAAAAATATTCGTAATAAATTAGGTAATAGCGATACTATGTACAAAATCATGCTCTACCATAAAATCCACCACTTGCGGTGAATTGGCCATCGCGCATGACATATTAGGGGGTGATGGTAAAAAAAATCGGACAATAATCAATCCGCGTGAACTACTTATTACGCGGGTGCATCGGTGGCGGATGTTGCATCGGTCGGTGCATCGGTAGCTTCTTCCGATTGTGCACTATCTGGAGTGGCTGTCGTCGAGAAAGCGGTGGATTCTTCTTCGCCGCCACTTTCACCCTTATCCGAATCCTTACCGCATTCTTCGTAATCTTTCTCCAACGCGGCCAAGTTCTCTCTAGCGTCGACGAATTCTTGCTCGTCCATACCCTCGCCCAAGTACCAATGAGCGTAAGCTCTTTTGGCGAACATCAGGTCGAATTTGTAATTAACCCTGGACCATACTTCGGCGATAGCTGTCGAATTGCTGATGGCGCATAATGATAGATTAACCGGCGACAGACCGCTACCAGGTACGCAGGTGGGTGGTTGGTAATTTACGCCGATTTTGAAACCGGTCGGACACCAGTCTACGAAAGGTATTTTACTATTTTTAATTATTTGAATAGACGAGTTTACTTCTTTGACCTGGATCAGGCCTCGGTACAGCATGCAACAGGCCATGTATTTGCCGCGGGTTGGATCGCATCTTAGCATTTGGTTGGATTTATCGAAACATGCCCTGGTCAACGCTGTGACGGTGACTTTTTCGTGAGTGGCCTTGTTGATCGAGTGGAACGGGGCGTACGTGATGAGAGGGAAGTGAATTCGGGGATACGGTACGAGATTGGTCTGGAATTCGGATAAGTCTACGTTGATGGAACCGTCGAATCGCATCGATGCTGTCAGAGCCGAGATGACTTGGCCGAAAATTCGATTCAGACTGACGTAGGTGGGTCGTTCCATATCCAGCTGGCGAGTGCAAATGTCGTACAGGGCTTCGTTGTCCACCAAGAAAGCGCAATCGCTGTGCTCCATGGTACCGTGGGACATGAGTACGGCGTTGTAGGGCTCGACTACTGCCGTTGATAGCTGTGGGGGGGGGGGAGGAACGAGAAAAAATTTAGTAAAATGGGTATTGAAAACAAAACGACCGGTCGGTTTTTAAAAAATAATTCAACTCACCCTCGGGCACGGGTAGACGACGAATTCCAATTTATGCTTCTTTCCGTATTCGCTAGCGAGTTTCTGCATTAGCAAGGTAGTCAAACCAGAGCCGGTGCCACCTCCCATCGAATGGAAAAGGAAAAATCCGGCGAAACTGCTGCATACTTCGGCTTGTTTACGAATCGCGTCTAAAATCGTTACCTCCATTTCTTTGCCAATCGTGTAATATCCTCTACCGAAATTATTAGCCGCATCTTCTTTACCAGATATTAACGAAGATGGTCGGAAAAGCTCTTTGTACTGATTGTTACGAATTTCATCTGTTACGTAAAAAAGAAAATATTATGGTACCTTCTAAATAACTCGAGCATTTTTTTTTCACTTAAAAAAAAATAATCTTTATTAAAAATACGAACCAATTACGGTAGGTTCGAGATCGATTAAAATAGCCCGAGGTACGTATCGTCCGGTCGATGTTTCTTGGTAAAATGTGCCGAAAAAATCTTGAGCGTTACACGGTAAATTATCAGCTGTCAAAAAGCCATCCGGACTTACTCCATGCTCAACACCGTACAATTCCCAACAAGCGCTTCCAATCTGAACTCCGGCTTGGCCAACATGTACGGATACAACTTCACGCTGGAAATATGAACATTTTTTTTAGAATAATAATTCTCCGATATTTTTACGACTACATCTACGTAGACGAATGAAAAATTACAACGATACCATTTTGTTTACGAGTTGTATGAATTTTTTCTAAAAACCAAAAAATTATAAAATCTACAAAAAATTTTGAAAAATCTACTCCCAATTTTGATTATTGGCCTTTCTTCGTTTAGTTCGCAACTGAATGTACGATTTGAAAATTTAATTTGAAGTCTGTGCGTTTTAAGAATTTTCAAATAGGTTTGGTAACCATTAGTTGATGAATTGCTGAGAGTTTATGGCGTTATTTTGGTACGGGTTGTGGCTACACTGGGATGCATTTTTAATAACGCTACAAAGCTCGTACCATTTTCGATTAATTTTTCTCCGATAATTTTCCAAATTTTGGCTCTCTGCCTACTTTGTGAAGGAAACCGAAAAAAATATCTCGCTTTTTAAAAAAAAACTGATACAAAAATGATAAAAAATCCGGCATGTTTCAAAGTTTGCAAAAAGCCTCGTTTCTTGCTAAAAATTTCTCAAAATTTCAGTTTCTCGCAGATAATGCTTGGAAAAGTCTGTATTTTTCTGAAGAAAAATCCCAGTCTTGCTTTTTTGACAGCTAAATTGTCGAAAATTACCAAACGAAAAAAGGAAAAGATTTTTTTGCCGAAAATTACCAAAATACGTAAGTAATACCAAAAAGTTGCAAAATGAATCAATTTTTTTGTCAAAAATGCAAATAAAATAAGATGGATATTTTTGGTCAATAATTGCCGAAAAATCTTGTTTTCTTCTGATATTATCAAAGTCTTTCTTTTGAACAAAAATTCTCGCTCTTCAGTAAAATTGATAGGAGTTCGGTTTCTCTTTTTTTTGCAATAATTTCCGAAAAGTGAGGTCATCAATTTTTGTCAATGATTCCCAAAAGGCCCTTCTTTTTGTGTTGAAATTGTCAAAGTCTCGTGTTTTGCAAATTGACTGTCGAAAATTTTCGATTTTCAGCAGAAATGTCAAACATTGCTTAGAATAGAAGCCCTGCGTTTCGCTAAAATTATTGTCAAAGTTTTTGTTTTCTGTCGAAAATGGCAAAAAGTCTCACCTTATTTTGCTCAAATTGCCGAAGTCTTTTTTTCCTTTTTTTGGCCAAAAATTGCTGTAAGGTGACGAAGTTGATTGTTTGCTAAAAATTCCAAGAGATTTCTTTCTTTTTTCTGAAATTTCTCCTAGTTTTTCGCTTTGTTTAGAAATTTCCAAAAAGACCCTTTTTTTGCTAAAATTTAGCTTTTTACCTAAAATATTGCAAATTTCTCACTTTGTGGATTCAAATTGTCAGAAAATCTTGATTTTTATTTCATCTAATAGTTGCAAAATCAAAAAAAATTGCGAAGAATTATCACGTTGTTTTGGTACTAATTACTGTCAAAAATTCCTAAGAAGCCCTGTCTCTATCTAAAAATTCCTGTCGAAGTATTGTTATCTGTCAAAAATAGCAAAAAGTCACGCTTTATTTTGACTAAATTTCCTATAAGTCTCATTTTTTGCCAAAAATTGCTATAAGGTGACGAAGTTGGTTTCTTGCAAAAAATTCCAAGAGGTCTCACATCTCTCTTTTTCTCATAAGATTTGTCTCAATTTTTCGCTTTTTACTAGAAATTTCCAAAGAACCATTTTTTTTGTTGCTGAAATTGTGTCAAGTTTCGCTTTTTAGCAGGAATTCCAAATTTCTCACTTTATGGATTCAAATTGTAGAAAAAATCTTGATTTTTTTTTCATCTGAAAGTTGCTAAATCATCTTTTCTAGCAAAGATTGTGAAAAAGTATCATTTTTTTGGCAAGTTTCTATGGGTTTCATTTTCAAATTTCAATTAAAAACGATTTTACTCGTAGTTCTGTTTTCTTTTTGGTGATTTTTTTCTGTACTTATTTACTAAATTAATGTTTTTCGTTCAAATTTTGAAAAATTTCCTCTAAAAAGAAAATTTTTGAATTTTTCCTAATAATTATTCTAGTAAAGAAATAGAAAAAGGTATCCGAGGCGTCTATTTGAAGTCGAGCGAACTTAATTCATCAAATAGAAAGAAAATATTAAGTTAACAATTTGATTTTCAGGTGATTTCTACTTTCACACTCTTTCTAGAAAAAATTTTTAAATTCTGGAAATCGTTAATCGCTCCTAAAGGCTCCAGCATTACTAATAATTTTGAAATTTGGATTTGGGGGTGTAGGTTTTAGACAAGTCGTAGTCATTCGTGCAAATTTCAAAAAATTTCGTCAGAAATATTAAATTTTTGATTTTTTTAAATCAAAATTATTTCCATTTCTTTCTTCTAAAAATATAAGAAATTTGCATTGATTTTTTTGGTGGGGGGGGATGCAGGTTAAAAAATGGTGAAATTGGATTCGAAGGAGTTGCTGATGTCAGTTTTAGAACCATCATTTCTACTGAAAAAACAATTTTATTTTTAAAAAGCACAAATTACCGTAAAAGGTGAATCAACATTTTTTTCAAATTCATGAAAAATCAATTTGGGCAGCTGAAATTTGGATTATGGGGATTTTAGGCTATCTATGACTTTAACAAAATTTTGAGGTGTCATTCAAATCGGAGGTGGACTCCTCAAGATATTTTTGGTTTCCTGTTTGAACGTTTATTTTGAAAAAAAGTACTAAGTTGATTTAAAAAAAAAAAAAATTGAATGCGAACAAGTTTACGATTTTTTTCCATCACTTTTTCTGTGAAATGAATTTTATGTAACACATATTATTGGCTATCAAAATGTAGATATTTTCAGTTCTAAACAGACTGAAGCAAAAATATTTTGATTCAGTTACGTTTTAGGTATCGAAACAGCAGCACATAGTTTAGGCAACAACTTTTCAAAATCCCTTGTAGTTTTCACTTCCTATGGTAATTAAAGATGGTACGTACTACGTTGTATTTTTTTTATGTTTTTCTATCATCCGATTTTTTTAAAAAATGGTTCTCTTTAACGACTGGTACTAATTTTTAAACGATTTTTCTCGACTTACCCACAATCGTGATATTATTTTAGCGTGAAGTAGTGTCTCTACATGTCGGCCAAGCTGGTGTACAAATAGGCAATGCCTGTTGGGAACTCTATTGTGTCGAACATGGAATAAGTCCTGATGGTTTTTTGACCGCTGATAATGCAGCATGTAACGCCGAAGATTTTTTTGGAGCATTCTTCCAAGAAACTGCATCAGGACGATACGTTCCCCGCGCTGTTTTAATCGATCTGGAACCCAGCGTAATTGGTAAAAAATTTGTTCGGAAATTTAGATTTTTACCTATCTACGTATTTTTTTGTATTGAAACTGAAGGTACTTGTTGATTTTATTTGTTATCGAGATGCTAATTTTTTTTCTTAAATTTCGTAATACGCAGACGAAGTGCGAAATAACCAATACAAAGAACTATTTCGGCCATCGTCGTTGATTTCTGGTAAAGAAGATGCGGCGAATAATTACGGTCGAGGCTTCTATACGATCGGTAAAGAAATGGAGCACGTGGTTATGGATGCATTACGTAAACAGGCCGAACTGTGCACCAGTTTCGCTGGGTTTTTCATTTTCCATTCGATGGGAGGTGGAACTGGTTCGGGATTGACGACGCTACTCATGCAGAAATTAGCTTCTGAATATGGGAAGAAACATAAATTAGAATTCGTTATATATCCTTGCCCTAGAGTAAGTGTTGAATTTTCAGAACCAATTTATCCAAACTATCCTACCTTACTTCGAGTATTCGATTTTTATATCTTTCTGTACATCCTATTTAGTTATCAACTGCGGTAGTCGAGCCTTACAATGCTGTGCTGATGTCGCACGGTACCATGGAGCACAGCGATTGCGCCTTCTTGGTCGATAACGAAGCTTTATACGATATCTGTACGCGTCACTTGGACATGGAACGACCAACGTACGTAAGCCTGAATCGAATCTTCGGCCAAGTAATATCGGCGCTGACGGCATCGATGAGATTCGACGGCTCCATCAACGTCGACTTGTCTGAATTCCAAACCAATCTGGTACCGTATCCTAGGATACATTTTCCTCTCATATCGTACGCTCCGTTCAACTCGCAGAAAAAAGCAGCCCACGAAAAAGTAACCGTTACTCAGCTCACAAGATCGGCCTTCGATCGAAGTAACCTTATGTTACGGTGCGATCCAGCTCGTGGTAAATACATGGCTTGCTGTATGCTGTACCGAGGCCTGATCGAAGTCAAAGAAGTCAATTCTTCGATCCAGGTGATCAAAGCCAGCAAAATACCGTTCGTCGACTGGTGTCCGACTGGCTTCAAGATCGGCGTTAATTACCAACCACCGGCTGTGGTACCGGGTAGTGGACTGTCCAAAGTTCACTTGTCACTTTGTGCCATTTGTAATTCCACAGCCATCGCCGAAGTATGGTCTCGGGTTAATTATAAATTCGATCTGATGTTCGCGAAACGAGCGTACGCCCATTGGTACCTAGGCGAAGGAATGGATGAGCAGGAATTCGTCGACGCTAGAGAGAACTTGGCAGCTTTGGAGAAAGATTACGAGGAATGTGCCAAGGAATCGGATAAGACGTCCGAAAGTGGTGGCGGCGGTGGTGAAGCCGACGAAGAAACGACTACGACATCTGGTACCACTACGAGCTCACCTACCGACGCCGATGCTATCGAAGATACCGCTACCGAGGCTCCTACTGGAATCCCAGAGTAACCAACCAACGAATTTTTCTTTTTGTCAAAATTATGTAACACCGATGTAAGATTTTTTGTCAACTCACGCGATTCGAAATTTTATGCGTGGAAGGGATCTCGGCTTTATAGTTGCTGTTTGAATGCCAATTTGGAAAAATAAAATGTTTCGAGACGATATTTTTTGAAATTTTGTTATCTCGTTGATGAACTAGGTACAATTACTCGCTTGTATAGGTATGAATTGATTTTGATTGGATGTTTCGAGTAGATACCTGAATTCAATTGATGAACTAAGAAACTCTCGGATGGTGAAATAGTGTCATCCATACACATTGTTGTACAAAAACTGATTAAAATATTGAACGAAATTTAAAATTACTTACTTGATCAGTTATTCAGCTTACCATAAGTAAATCTTCGTAATTTTTTCAATTATGAATCTATCGATGTCGTACTTTAGCATTCTGTTGATTGTTGTCTTTTTACTTTTTAATATGTTGCAAAAAATTTTCGTATTTCAACATTTTCAAAACGCCCATAAATTACAATCTCGCAAAACTTGTCGAAAAAAATGAAAAAATGTTGCAAATGATTGCCTGAGGACAGATATAAATTCTTACTCTGCATTCAACCTTATTCTGGTCATTCTTGTTCATGAACTTGCGATGATCCAAACAATCTTGATAAGGTAACCTGCCCTATTATGAGACCCTGCCTAATATGAGACCCTTCGATTTCTCAGCTGTTTATTAGCCCACTCCAGCGCTGATTGCATGTACTAGTAGGTATTTGTCAATAACTAGGCTGCACCTTTCAACTGGCAAGTTTCTGTGAAATGTTTTCATTACATTGCCGATAACATTTTTTTTACTTCGTGAAATATTTTTAGAGGTGTATTTGGGGACGCATTATTTCGGAACTAGGCAAGGTAATTTTAATATCTTTACATAAATGTGCAGCCAAGATGTTATATTTTATGATTCTGGCATGTTTGGTGATTTATTTTATGATTTTATGGATTTAGAGAAAATCAAAAAAAAAACACTGATTTCCTAATATGAGACCCCATGAGTTGCCTAATATGAGACCCCATTTTGTAATACAAATTACTTTGAGCTTTCTTGGAACAGGTTAAAAATGGACATAAAACACTTTAAAACGTAATAAAATCATTTAAAATATTAAAATTGGATGAAAATTGAATAATGGGCCTGTGAACTATGTACAGCTGAAGATTTAGACTTTATGTGCCCAATGCGCACCAAAACTGATAAAAATGGCATATATATCCTGTAAAAACGATTTGTATTGTTTATTAACCAAAATATAATGTTTTTATATCCTATTTCCACTTTTTTCCTATATTTTTTTTAAAAAAAACATAGGGTCTCATATTAGGACCACTTTTTTTTTGTTGTCAAAATTGCAATTTTTTTTTGATCGAAAAAAAATCATATAATTTTCGTTTTTTTTGTTTAATCAACACAAGGGGGTTGTAGATTGGAGTATTGAGTACGTTTTAGTGGAAACAGAATTAAAAAATATGCAATAGGTTCGGAGTGATACAGGTTCTACAAAAAGGTTCCCATATTAGGGCAGGTTACCTTACAGTTTGGGTTTCGGATTGTCTATCGGATAGTTTTCTGGTGCCATATTTTCATTATCTGTAGAATAACTATAACCAGAATCTGGTCACCGCAAATGGATTAATCGTCTCAGGGTACGAACCATACCGGCCGCAGTTGAATTTGAAAACTTGCATTTTGAACTGCTCGAGGTGTAAGAATTATCGTTACTATTAATACCTACTTCGAAATGTGGGAACGTTATACAGGGTGCGGCATCTTCAAGTTATCATTTTGGTAACACTGCTGTGGTCTCTTCCGCGTGTCCGAGAAAAAAAATGAATACATGGTTGGAAAGAGGATAAAATGCCATTTTAAAAAAGTTCATTTGATTTTAAAAATTACATCTGCACATTGTTTAGTAGTACCTTTTACAAAAGTTGTCGTTTTTCAACACTTTAAAACATTCTCCAAAATTGGTTGGTCAATTGCGGCACATTCAGCACAAATTCTTTCCTTCAAATCTTCCAAATCATGAACTTTGGTTAAATATACTTTTTTTCTTAAGATGTCACCATAGAAAAAAGCCACAGGCATTGCGAGATCCGGTGACCTCACTGGCCAAGGAATGGAGCCGTTTTTTGAGATGATTTGGTTCCCAAACATCTTCTCCTAAAGTTGAATTGTCCTTGATCCTTGAACGAGTGCGTGGTGGCCCCATCTGCTCTTCATAGAAAACAAATATTGTCTACTTCTTATTTTCAACAAGATGTGGCCACCGCACACCCCTGTTCAAGGATCAAGGACAATTCAACTTTTGGAGAAGATGTTTGGGAACCGAATCATCTCAAAAACAGCTCCATTCCTTAGCCACTGAGGTCACCGGATCTCGCAATGCCTGTGGCTTTTTTCTATGGTGACATCTTAAGAAAAAAAGTATATTTAACCAAAGTTCATGATTTTGAAGATTTGAAGGAAAGAATTTGTGCTGAATGTGCCGCAATTGACAAACCAATTTTGGAGAGTGTTTTAAAGTGTTGAAAAACGACAACTTTTGTAAACGGTACTGGTAAACATTATGCAGATGTAATTTTTAAAATCAAATGAACTTTTTTAAAATGGCATTTTATCCTCTTTCCAACCATGTATTCATTTTTTTTCTCGGACACGCGGAAGAGACCACAGCAGTGTTACCAAAATGATAACCTGAAGATGCCGCACCCTGTATTGGGTTTCTCGAAAGTTGAATAAAAATTTTTCACAGACAATGAAACAATCATTGACAAGACTTATGTCACATCTTGATTTACATAAAATAATATCTAGCTGAAGATGAGAAAAGATTTTTGCATCAGGGCATATTCTAAGGATCCTCCCTGTCTCTTTAAACATATTATATTATGTGTCCTAGAATAAGGACCAAAATTTCACTTTAAACTTTTTTTCGGATTAGTTTAGTTTGTAAAAATGTCCGAACATGTCAAAAATCGCACCCTCAGTGTTGAATTTGATTACTTCAATGATCGATTTTTTTTTCAAAATAATTATCAATATATGCAGATAAGATTTTCTGGCCCACTCCCACCATCTTAACGTGCCTTCTTGATTTAAAATTTGTGTATGTCCATTTGTCCAAAATCACTATCAACAGTCAAAAAGTCGAAAAGAGAACGAAAAGTTGCATAATAAATGCAGAAATCAGCTTCCTAGAACAATTCGGAGAGAAAAAAATTCATATTTTTTAGTGATTTCAGACCACGAGGTGTAAGAAATATCGTTACCTACTATTGTACTTCGAAATGTGGGAACGATATTATTGAGTTTCTCGAAAGTTGAATAAAAATTTTTCGCTGACAATGAAGCAATCATTTACAAGACCTATGCCACATCTTATTTTACATAAAATAATATCTGAAGATGAGAAAATATTTTGCATCATGGCATATCCTAAGGATCCTCATCCCTGTCTCTTTATGCATGTGTCCTAGAATAAGGACCAAAATTTCAGTTTCAACTTTTTTCTGGCTTAGCTTAGTTTGTAAAAATTTCCGAAAATTTTAAAAATCGCACCTTTAGTGTTGAATTTGTATACCTACTTCAATGATTTTTTTTTTTTTTTTTTTCAAAATAATTTAGTATCAATTTGGGGAGACAAGCTTTTCTGGCCCACTTCCACCATCTCAACGTGCCTTCTTGATTTAAAATTTGAGTATGTCCAAAGTATCACTATCGACAGTCAAGTCGGAAAGAGAACGAAAAGTTACATAATAAATGCAGAAATTAGCCTCCTAGAACAATTTGAAGTGAAAAAATTCATATTTTTTTTTAGTGATTTTAGACCTTATGAAATCCAATGGAGGAGACCAGATTGGATCATCTACAACTTCATTCACTAGCGGATTGATCACACAAAATCAGACCTGATCAGATTCGAACATTCCCTAATATATGTACATTTACCTAAGTACAATTAAATATGACCAGACCATGATCGGACTGGATCATATTTTTCTCCCATAATTTCAACGATTTTCATGTCTTTTTACAAACTTTTCTGTGATGCTTGTAATTTTTGTAAAATTTCATTCAATTTAACTGATTTTTCGTCAGGTTTTCATAACGTAAGCATAATTCGAGAAATTTTGAAATGTTTTACTCGAATTTCAATAATTTCCGACTATTTCCATGATTTTTTAAAGCGACGAAGCAACTGTTGCATAATTTGCTCATTTGTGCTAATAATTTTTTTTTTTAAATATTTGAGTATTTTTTAAGACTAGTTACGTGTTTTGTTTTGCACAATTTTTGCGAAGTTTCATCGCACTTTATTTCATTTTTGAAAAATCACTAGGTATTTGAGTTATTTTCCCGTAGGTACAATACTTTTTTGAATGGTATCAATTCGATTTACCCCCCCCCCCACTACAGTACAAAAAATTTTCCAACGAAAAAAAACATCAGTCGCAACAATGTTTTGTTTTTTAAGGCCCTGAATTATCAATGGTTTCGATTCCCCCCTCCCCCGCCTTTTTGGCTTGGTGACAATTATTCTGCGTTTTTTGTGCATTGTTCTATGGCAGAAAAATCAAATTTTCATCAAGAGATCGAGTTTTTCTAGTGCTTGGTAAAGTTTCTCCTCTGACTGAAAATCTTTTTTTTTCAATTTTTGATTTTATCCGAAAATGTTTCATTGTCAGATTGACCTACGTAAAAATGTAAAAATATTGTGTATTTTTGAGGCTTTCACTCACACATTTCTAGAATTACTATACACGACTTTCATGATTTATTTTGTACTTGTATTTCAATAGACAGGCTCTTCAAAAGAAAACGGGCATTTTTGT